>NW_006298351.1:667825-705659 GCF_000327345.1 Myotis davidii
CCAAATCCTTCATTGTCTGCTATACACTGTTCATAGGAAATCTTTTTTCTTCCCACTCTATTTATTGGAGAAATAAAGGCAATGTGTGTATTAAAGATTATGACAGTTATGATTTCTCTTATTAAATCAAAGCTTTGGTTTCAGGCAAATTTCTGCAGGCACCATAACACAACATTTGGAGCATGGGCTCTGTTCATCTTAACAGCCTTCTGCACACTGGGCAGTCCAGATGATAGAGGCCCGAGGAACTCAATTGTGCCTCTCGCTCTCCCTCCCAGTGCCTCCTCAGAGCAGTGCTCAGTGTTCTCCAAATTTATGAATCATCGTTCTCTATCCATCTTCATCTTTCTGAAACAAAGTGTTATTCTCTCTCCAGAAGATATAATTGATGCCCTCCTTCCCTCTGGCAGTTTTAATCACTGTTCTCTAAAATAAATCCATCTCACTCTCATTTTAAGAAGCCGAGGCCAGAGCTCCAGAAACATACCAGTCCCCTGCGCAAAGGCCAACTCCATGGTCTCTGTCTCATGACCAACACTCACCAAACTCATCTCCCGTCGTACTGAGTACCTATTGTGTGTCAGGCACTGTGAGGTCCATGCTGAAACTCCAAACACAAAGAGGATACAGGCCTCACCCCGACTCTCTGAGGTCTCTGCACATGAATGATACAAACAGGGGACTGCTTTTCCAGGAACAAGTGGTCTTTCACCAAGGACATTCACTTACATCTCAGGGAAATAGTTTGTTTCCCAAAGTATGGTTGGTGGACTACCCATTCTAAAGAGTGTTAATAGGCTGATACATAAGCAAAAGGTTTCCCTGATCGATCACATTTGAAAATCACTGGGTAAACAAGACTCTTGCTTGCAAGCACATGCACACTGTGACTATCCAACAGGGGAATGGTTTCCCCAACCCAATCAACCAGAAAACTGTTTGCTGCAGACCATCGAAAGGAGAACGAGGTGCTCACGAGACAATGCCGATCAGCCTTATCCTGGGTGAGGAGTGAGCCCGTCACCTCAAGAACATCTCCTGCAGTGTTTCCTCTCGTTTCCATTTTCTTACATTGACTTACTCTAAGGCCCAACTGGTTTCATGTGCCCACCCTCCCATCTCACGAAGCCTTCGTGCAAAGGCAAAATCTTGGCATTTCACTAGCTTGAAAGGCTTACCGGCATCGTGGCTGGAGATTCTACTGCAAATGTGTATGATTTCTAGATTGTTGAACAAGATCAATCCCAGCAAACATCTCTTCTTTTAAAAAATAATTATGTGTGTGTGTTTGTGCGTGGGTGTATGTACATGTTCTGGTGGATGCTTTCTTTTTCTTCTCAAGCTAGAAAAGTTCCTATTTATTCCTACCTCTTGTTTCCTCTTTCTAAAGTATGACAGATTATACCTGCTAAATTATTGTGCTCTTAAGAGAACCAAAGAAAACATGTTTTTGTGATAATGGAATCTGTAATTCTTTGCTAAATTCTCAGTCTTGATAAAATTCCACTCTATCAGAATGAAGGTGCGGTAAGTTATATAAATCAACACTTGGCAAATGATATTCTCTGCTGACATTTCTGCTCAGGAGTTGGTATTTTATTTGGGTGATAGACATCTGCTGAATTTATTAAAAGCAGTTGACTTGTTTTAAGGGGTCAGCTACCACTGCGAAATCCCTTTCTTCTTAAGAAAAATGTGAGCAGCTTCTTGATATGCCACGGGTCTTTTCTTGACAATAATAGTTTAAGAGTACAGTGCAATTCATTTATTCATAGGTATTTACTGAGCACCTACTATGTGTCTGACATCATGCTAGAGGCTCGGGTTACACTGGTAATCCAAACAATGCTTAGATGTCTGTGTGTGATGAGAGGGATAATTTTGCTGAAATATGGCTGAAGAGTATGAAGAAGCTTGAAGAGTTACACAAATCTGGCCAAATAGAAAGAAGCTCCCACTGAGCCCTCTCTCTTCTCTCCCTCCCACCACCACCCCTAAGCAAAGCATACTGTATTAGAACCACAGCTCATATTTTTGTGGACCCAGAGGAGCTAATGAAAACACAGTGGGTCTGAGTGATGAATGTCTTCTTGGCGACTGCAGAACACAGAAGAACAAAGGGTTGATGGGTGGTTCTGAATCCTACCAACAGGAACAGATCACAGAGAAGCGACCCCCAAGACCCAGGTGGCTCTGTCATCTTCTCTAAGACACTGTAATGCTACTGCCACTTGATTTTTGAAGGGATTGTAGTAATTGAGAAGAGAGATGGAGGGGATAAAAGGTCAGCAAACTCAGGCTCAGAGTTTGGTTGACACAGATGCTCTGGAATCAGAGAGCTTAGTCCAGATCCCAGCTCTACCTCTGAGAAGCCCTTGCATTTGGATGAGTCATAGAAATTCCAAGCACCTGTTTTATCATCTGTAAAATGGAGATAATGGTCATCTCACTGTGAAGATTCCATGCGAGATTATAGGTGGAGACATTACCAGAGTGCCCAGCATACAGTCAGCCCCCAGTCCTCAGGTCAGCGAATGTCAATAATATAATACAGGTCACCAAATCACTACAGGATAGAACTAGGTCTCAAATCCAGCATCTCTGACCCTGGGTCCATGCCCCAAATGCCCACATTGTCCTGCCCCCCTTTCCCGATGCACATCTCACAGTACTATTCTTAGACACTCAACAGAGGACTTTGTGCAGGTCTCTTCTTCTCACATAATCCAGAAAGGTTAGATTTTCTAAAAGGCAACACTGGAGAAAGGGAACAGAAAGATTGAGTCCCGTAAACCTGAAGTTGGAATGATACTTCTGACCCATCCTGGTTCTTACAGGGACCCAAAGGACTTCCTTTAAGAGAAACCCTGTTTCCCCTGCAAAGTCCATTATTGGGCAAGCCAATGTTTTACTTTCATGGACTATCCCTCCCCCCAAAAAGCCCACCCACTACCCCATCTTTGGATTCCTTAAATGTCATAGCAAGATCCTGAGTTTAGACCATGAACTTCACTTACATAGGAAGCCTGCTCCCTGCCTTTCCCAGAAACCAGTAGGGATTGCGCCTCCGGCTGCCTACCTATTCCCAAACTCCACTCTACCTCCGTGAAGAAAGCTATCTGCCTGCAGGGAAGACGCTACAGGTGGCCGGAATAAGGAAGGGCCAGGGCAGGCAGTAAAATGGCTTTGTGAAAGCCAGGCCAGTCCTGGGGACAGGACAGAGAGGGAAGAGCATAGGCTGCCTAGAAACGCGTGCATTGCGGGCTTAATTATCAGACTGTGCCTGGAGAAGAAAATACATATTGCCTGATATGGGCTCCCAAGCTGATACATATTTAATGGACAAATAATGAATCTCCGCATAAATATTTAAAGGAGCAACATCAAGGTATACAAGGGCGGGCTGTGCTGAGGGAGGGAGGCTCTAGATAGTAAGGCAATGGAGCAGAGATAGTAAGACAATAGGAGTAGAGAGAGGCCCCAAAAGTGGTAGTCGCTCTGAGGGGAAGCTGGGTCTCCTTAGAAACCAGGTTGGTTGCTATACAAGAGATGAGCTGCTTTGCAAAATGTAAACTGCCGTGGAAGTGATGGGACGTAGTATTTTTATTATCACTTTCAATATTTATTTGAAAGACAGCATTAGGCTACTTACATGGATGATGGTAACCATTGAAGGCGTTAAGTACAAGCAAAACAAAACCTTTGGTGGGATGAAATGAGCACTCCAGAGAGAAGGCACAATTGTTTTTACAGGTGTGTGGATTTGGGAAGGCAAAGCTTACTCAGAAAGAGAAGAAGCTGATGGTGTGGCTCCTGGGGCGCTCTAAGAACAGTTTCTATTTATCTTGAACTCGTTATGTGGTCAAGCTAGGACCACAGAACGAATAAAAACAGATGTGGTCCTGTGATTATAGCTCACCATTGCGCAGTAGAGATTGTATCTCAGAAACTACCAGGTAGTGTGATCAGCTCCAGGACAAATAAATGGCTGCGGGAGCACAAAGATAAATCGGGGTTAAATCTGGGTAGACTTCCTGAAAGAAGCAGCTTCCAGGTCACACCCTGATGGTGATTTGCTGACATTATGATCACTTATTTACTTATCTGGCTCTTCACAGTCAATGAAAAGACCCCTGAAGAGAGAGACCCAGGGGCATCAAAGAGGAATCCACATGGAGACAATTAATAAAAGGTCTTGAATGCCAAGGTAAAGAATTTTTATTTGAATTAATAAATGATAATTAAAGCCAACATATAAATGTTCACCAGAAATGTTGTGTGCATATGAGAGTGTTTCTAGCCCTTGGAAAAGTATGTCCTTGCAGTTGTGCGAAGCATGAAGCAGGTAGAAAGAGGAGCCGAGAATGACTTTTCCCGAAGTTCTTTAAAGAGCTTTAAAACAGGAACCAAAAATAGACTTAAGCCCCCTTGCTCCCTATTTCTTTCCACCATCTGTCAGCCCCACTCCCCTGGGGAGAAGCTAAAGCTGACAGCAGCAGAGTGAGGGAACAGGGGTGTGGGTGGGGAACTTTTTTTTCTGCCAGGCTGAGTTATTAATTAGCTTCCCAGAGGGGAGAGGAACAATGAGCTCCAGTCTTCTCACTTGACAAATATTGCACCAGAGAGGTCTGGCAGGTCACCCAAGGTTCTCCAGCCCCGTTCTTCCTAGAGGCAGAGCCAGGTGCCTGGGGCTGGCTGGGATTCTCTGCACCAGTTCCAACCATCCCACTTGGAAGGGCCCAAGCCTCCTCTCTTAAGGGGCTGGGGTGGTGTATGTTTGGAGAAGTGAACCAGGGGAGATCTTTGTGGTGGGTGTTCTCAGCTTCTTGGTAAGCCAAGTATTTCCTAACCTCCTTCCCAGGGATGAGCCACAGAAACTCGGCAACAGATGCTGTTTACTTCGAGCTGCACCATCCTTCCAACCCCTGATGCATAACAGGCAACCCAGCTTTCATCTCCCGGCCCTAGGGCCCCAGGGAGGCAGGCCGCAGATGGATGCTCTGTCACGCTCTCTGGAGGCCTGTTCTCATCGTTCTACTTTCTTGCCCCCAGCCTCAACCTGGATCTAGAACATGGGGGAAGGGGATGGGGATCAGTCTCGGGGCACCCAGGACTTGCTTCTCTCTGGACCAGAACTCTGATCCCCTCTTGGCTCCCCCAGAGGACCACCAGCATCACCATCAGGGGCTGCACCTGAGTTCCTTCCTCTTCTTTCGCCTGGTGAGGACCTGGAGCTCCAAGTTTCCCCTTCCACGTTTTTTACCTTCTCCCAACCTGACACTTACCAACTGCTCATCCAAAGAGAATACTCCCAAGACTTGCCCATACTCAACAAAGGCCAAACGCTCCCCTGGAGGGGCAGATTACGAGAAGGACCCTATGCATCATGGCCCAACCCTCCCTTTTATATGAATACTCAACACGTGCCTATTGAGTGCCTACCTGTGGGCACTGCACCGAGTGCTCAGACAGACCCTCTCCCTCATGGGACACAGTCTAGAAGGGGAAGAGATGCATTCAGTGAAACGACAATAATAATTAAATATAACGGACATGAAACCCAAAGAGACCACATGATTTCCTTAGTGTCCTAGAATAAACCCATAACAAAGTCAGGACTTAGACCTGTTGTCTGTAACGACCCCACGCAGACTCAGAGGAAGCACATCTGTGATGCCTGAAGGAAGATGTCCACCCCCACCCCAGGAATCCCCCAAGTTCAGCTCTCTTCTCCTGCAGCAGTGCACCATGGGAAAGTTCAGAATCCACTCTCCTGCCTGCCTCCCTGTTATTTCATGATGAAACCTCAGGTGCTACACACTCCTCTCCTGCTGCTTCTGAGGGTGGGACAAGGACCCAGAGGGTCTGCCCTGATGGACAGGCCCAAGATTTGTCTGGGGCGTCCTAGCAGTCAAGAGCTGGAAGGGACCTTCATCATTTGGAGTGCCACACCTTCTTCTTCTTCGTACAGTTTCCAACAAAAGTCAGCATCAAAACCCCAATACATAAATGTAACCAAAGCTGAGGTGCTCCAACTTAAGTCAGGAGTGAAGACTTCAAGGGTCATAAGGACCCCGCCCCCTTTCCCTGGGGCAACTCACAGGAAGGAACTTCAGGGCCTGAGGATCGCAGTCTGAAAACTGAAGATCTGATCTAACCTCTTATTTTGCCTCAGCCATGTGTCTCAGCCATGTGCGTGGGTATAACTTCTTGCCAGTGGGTTATAGATCCATCAGTGAAATGGGGATGGATATACTTATACCCTTTCTACAGGATCAGAGTCCAAACACTGTCCTAGGCCTGGAATCTGAGAAGGGCCCCTTACATTAAGGGCCCCTTCTTTTTAAAATATATATATTACTGATTTTTTACAGAGAGGAAGGGAGAGGGATAGAGAGTTAGAAACATTGATGAGAGAGAAACATCCATCAGCTGCCTCCTGCACACCCCCTACTGGGGATGTGCCCGCAACTAAGGTACATGCCCTTGACCGGAATTGAACCTGGACCCTTCAGTCTGCAGGCTGACGCTCTATCCACTGACCCAAACCGGTCAGGGCAGGACCCCTTCTTTTTATATGAGGGCCCCATGAGGTCCTGAATATCAAAGCACCCTACACGCTGCCGGGCATATCTGTAAAGGGGCATGGTGGTGCTCAAATGCCAGTTCCACCACTTTGTCCACTTGTCAGTGAATCTCCCTGGTTGGTTTCTCCATCTGTAAAATGGTAACAAAAATCGTACCTATCTTGGTCTTACTGTGAGGTTTAGGTGAGATAATGCCTATAGTATGTTTCATCTAATTGCTTGAACTGTACAAAATGCATAAAATATTGTTTGTTTTCAATCTCATCTTCTCTATCCTCAGCATCACCATATCATTTTCATTTAAATTGTTACTCATTTTGGAAAAAAAAAAAACTGACCTAGCTTTCCCCTCTCCCCCTGTTCATAAACCTGGAATGCTGTAGCACCAGAATGTGAGAGAAGCCATCAGTGACTACAAGGGGACATCCAAACTGTGAATAAGGTCAACACTGAATAAGCCCAGTGGAGAGATGATGAGAGAGATTGTGAAGATATTCTTTGGGTACCTATAACCAGCCAGATGAGGAAATTGTTGATGTTCTGGACTTTTTAATTAATTAGCCCCCCACCGATTAGTCCCTACTGTGGATGGAGCCCACAACCTGGGCATGTGCCCTGACAGGGAATCGAATCATGACCTCCTAGTTCATAGGTCGATGCTCAACCACTGAGCCACACCGTCAGGCCTGGCCATGCGATCTTCTCTACCTCAAAGGGCATCCTCCAAGCAGCCTTCGCCTTCCTCAGTCTTGCTCTGAGAAGCCAGGGACCGCTTGTTCTTCTTCCACACCCAAAGCACGCAAGCAATTCCATGGGAATGTGCCTTGGTGAGGGAAACAGCCCAATTACTGATCTAATGAGCCAGTTTTCATCTAATCTCCCCCATAAAGGCATGTGTGGCACCAGCACTCTCCAGCCCGGCTCCAAGGGCAGCGGCAGAGGGGTAGATAAAGAGCCGGTTCGGCAGTTCAAACCCACGTATTGCACAGGCAGGGAAGTGAAATGACTGATCCCATGTAATTAGGCCTTAATTATTTATCATTTTTGGTTAATTACTGCCACTTGCAAGTTAACAGGTTGTAAAACTTGTGGGCTGTGTTTATTAAATGTTAGGCAATCATGAGCAAGGAAGTGCCATCTTCCAGTGTTAATGAAATATCCGTAAAAATCCGTGACCGCCAGCAATGCAGGATTTGTGGCCACTTGGGAGACGGTTACATGGATTTATGACTAATTATATATTTTTGGAGTCAGTATTTCCATGTTTGAGAAGAAGACTTAAATAAAGGCTGCAGTGTCTCTGTGGGATCTCCCATCATTCCTCTGGTGCACGGGGGAAGTGAATGGGGGTGGTGGATGGGGCGGGGACGGAAGAGAGATGCAGGAGAAATCACAACTCCTGTCTCAAAATATTCACCTCTTCTCAGGGCCACAGTGCCTAAATGTCTGCATTAGAAAGCCATTCCTGGGACTACAATGTTATCAAACCCCTCCGAAAGTAAATATCCCTGGGAGATGTTCTTTATAATTAAATGGAAAATGTGGCTATGCATAGCCCTTCTGAAAAAAATAAATGAATTCAACATGAGTCCACAGACAAACGAAGCGGGCAATGGGCCACAGTAAAGCAGGCATAATAACTAGAACGAAGGAGGTGCAACCACAGGCACGCCTCCACTGGACTCACCGATTCCGTTCTGGAAAGCCGCCTTGAAAGGCCAGAGTGCGTTCCTGACAAGTGAACTGGATAATGAGGAGATAAAACCCATTTCACAGGAAGACCTTTCAAAAATTGAGAATGTTTCGCCTGGAAAGGCAAAGTTTGCCTGGATAGTTTAACAGTTCTCTTCAAATTGCTTAAAAGCTTCCATGTGGTTTGGAAACAAAACTCATTCTATGTGTCCCCAGGAGGCAGATCCACTGGACAAATGATACGAAGAGGAAACCTTCAGCTTTAAAATGTTTTAAAAGCTAAGAGCTGTCCACTCAAAAGGTAGTGAGTTCACCTCCTTGGAGGTATATAGGCAGGACCCTGATTATTACTAAGCTGATCATCTTTTAAAGATACTGTGGAGGAATTCTTTACTAGATGGCTGGCTGAATGAAAGAGTTTTAAATGTTGAAAGTTCTATGAATTTGAAGACGTTAACACATTAATATCAACTATGTGATGCCGTGTCTTTCCCTGGCACTAGGAGCTGGGGGCAGTAAGAGTCCCCTGGGGACCAGAGGTTGGGATAAAGGAATATCCTATAAAATAAAAGGCTAATATGCAAATTGTCCCTGCGACCGGGAGTTTGACCTGGAGTTCAATAGGGAGGTTGACTAGGGGGCAGGGCCAGCCACCCACGGCTCCTCCCCCCAGCCAGCCCTGCCCTCGATTGCCCCTCTCCCCACCACCCCCCAATCGGGATGGACCAGCCAGACCCCACCTATGCGTAAATTCATGCACTGGGCCTCTAGTTGAAAGATAAAAACATGTTCAGACAGTGGTAGTGCAAGTAGCTAAATGTTGTTGGGAGGGAATGAAGTTATTATCTCCTGACTGTTGAATGGCAAAAGTCTGGAGTGAGATTTTTTTCAATGTTGAAGGAAGAGGAGAAGCCCCTTGAGTCCCAGGTTTCTGCTAACTGGCTCTGTATCTTTAGTTACGTTCCCATTCTAGCCCTTCATTTCCCCATCTGTAAGTAGGGGCTGAGCTTCCTGGTGTTATGGGACCTTCCTATATCTACCATGAAATGGTTCTGGGTTCTCATGTGGAAGTGAGTCCGTGCCCTCAGTCCCTCCACTAGACCTACATGTTTCTCCATCCAGGAAGCACAGAAAATGATGCCTGTCTCTTAGCTGCCTCACAAAGATGCCATAAGGACTAATGAGGCCATTTGTCGCTCCTCTGAGCTCAGTGTTGAATGCTCAATCACCATCGAGAGGTACTTGCACGCAGACATTTCAGGTATGTAATATAATATTACGAGCATAAAAAAGCATAAAAAGATTTGTAATTAAGATAAAGAATCAATCAACCTACCCTTTCTTTTTTTATAATCTCAGCCCAAGCAAATGACAAGTGGTTGCCTTCAAGGACATAGAGTATATATTTTTAGATTTATATGTTTATTATGAAATAAAGCCTTCAATTGAAACAAAAAATACTGCTATCAGATTTGGCCGGTGCATAGGGAATTGACACAGCAGGAGGCATCATGAGGCAGAGAGGGTAACAGTGGGTGTGGTCTCTCCAAACATCTTCCAATCTAGTGGGAAGGGCTGGAATTGTACAGAAACAGCTTCTATATACCCACAGAGGTTGGCCATCTTGAGCCCCCACCTCATGCAGTGACTGGCACACAGCAGGTATTCACAAATGGTTTCGTGACTAAATCCTTGAATGAAAATATTCTGTGAAGAGCAGTTCTGGTAAAGCACCAGAGTTCAGAGGAGGAAAATATTCCTGCCACTTGAGAACCTCAGAGAATGCCTCATGGAGAAGGTGGACTCATGGAGTCTTGGAAGAAAGAGAAGTGGAACATTCCCATTGGTGGTTTCAGCAAGGCCAAAGTCACTGGGGCAGGAATGTGTGGATCAAGGGCACAGAACTCATTGATAGTGCCATCCCCTGTTCTCTTGCCTCCTGACCAGGGCTAAGGTCAGTCTTGATTGATATCTCTGCCTTCAGTTTCCCAGAGATGATCTATCCTACCCATCATGGCCAGCCTTGCCTTGCTAAAGCATCATCACAGTCATAGCACTGCCCTTGTCAGAAGCACACACTGACTTCCCGTTATCAGCTCAATACAGTTCAAGCCCCCAGGCCAGCAACCTGGCCTTTTGTGATCTGGCTACAGTGTTTCTGAATGAACTTACCACTGTCCTCTCTCACTCAGTCCCTGCTACACAAACTTCCCCGCCCCCATGCCTCAGCTTGTGTTCTTCTTTATATAGGCAAACCCTGCTCTTAATTAACTTGAGGTCCAAGTTTTAGCCACACCTCAAGGATGAAATTTGGTACCACCTCTTCATGAAACTTGCACCTGAACTCCTGTGGAAGTCATCTGTGAACTCCTGGCCCTATGCCTGCATCACTAATAGCTCATGCTTCCCTTTCTACCTAGCTAGATAGGCACATGCTTTGTCTCTCCCACCAGAGAAAATAAAATTGCCTATACGACAATTTCCCCAAACTTATCCCAGAACTGGGACCAGAGCAGGTGCTCAATGTCAATGTAGTCAATTGCTCGGGTTTCTGCCAAATACTCCAAGATTCCCCAGTGGCTATGCGTGTGCCACTCCATTCTTCGCTGGCCAAGTCTAACTGATACAAAGGCAGAGACAGCTAATGGAGTGAGCCCGTTAGATTCCCGCGGTGGGAATCAGAGTGAAGAAACAGGCTGACGGAAGACAACCGGAGCTGAGTCTTCTCATGGAAGGCTCCCAGGATGATCATAGACATCTAGTCGCTGACGTTCCTGGAGCCACCCTGTTGTTGCTTTTTGTGGACGTTTTTTTCTTTTTGCTAATTCTTATATCTATCATTACAGTGGTTTCCTAGGGCTGTCATAACAAAGAACCACAACTGGGTGACTTAAACAACAGAAATGTACTGTCTCACCATTTAAGAGGCCTGACATCCAAAATCAAGGAGGCACTAGGGTTGGTTCCTCCGAAGGGCTGTGATGGGAGGATCTGGTCCAGGCCTCTCTCCTTGGCTTGTAGATGGCCATCCTCTCCCTGTGAATTGTCATAGTACATTCTCTCGGTGTGTCTGTTTCCTTTTGTAAGGACATCAGTCATATTGGGTTTGGGGCCCATGAGACGACAGCAGGACTTCATCTTAGCTTAACTAATAACACCTGCAATGATCCTATTTCCAAATAAGGCCATATTCTGAGGTACTTGGGGTTAGTCATTCAATTTAGGAATTTGGGAGGACATAATTCAAGCCCATAATAAACATTTTAGCTCTTGTAGACTAAGTTATTTTAGTAGTATTCAAATACCCCTCTTTTGTTTTAAAATATTCAGAATTGGACTATTTATTACCAAAGAACTTTGACAGATAAAGTGAATGAATGTGTGAGTAAATAAATGAATAGGTGAGCTCATAAAAAATAAATAGATGGATGATTGATGGGTGGGTGGGTGGGTGGTGGGTGGGAGAGAGAGTGAATATGGCCACAGTCTGGCTTCTATCCATCTTCTCTTTTCTTCATATGCCTCTTTAAGTAGGGTTGCCATACCGTGGGTCAGCGCTGGGCAAGCAAAAGGTCACTAGAGCCCCATCCTCATCACCCTCTTTTTTACACAGTCTGGCTTCCATCCATCTTCTCTTTTCTTCATATGCCTCTTTACGTAGGGTTGCCATACCATAGGTCAGTGCTGGGCAAGCAAAAGGTACACTAGAGCCCCATCCTCATCACCCTCTTTTTTATAAGTTGCCAACCAGGGAATATTTCATTGGAGCCAATAACAAGGAAGACATGGTCTCCTTTGCTGAGCCTACACTGCTCCAGCGAATGAGACAGAACATCATTACTTAGGAGAAAAGTCACATTTTATTCAGTCAGGGAACGTGATGAGGGTGGGGTGGGGGGTCAGAGGGATGAATGTGGATGTGAGCTTTTCATGGTCTTGGGGGTAAAAAGGCTGCCCCTCGGCTAATTTTAACAAATGCCACTGAGCACTGAGTTTCCCCAGAGGCCTGTGTCTGTTCTCTCTTCTTAGCATATTAATTGGAAACTGGAATCACTGTTGGAGGAAAGTAGAGCCTCCACCTCCACTACTTTGCCCGTGGAATACAGAACCCCAGGTAATTTAGAGGAACAAAGGAGACAACCTTAACCGCTGCCCATCTCTTTGGGCATGATTCTTGGGCATCCCACCAAAGAGAGATGTGTGTCCACCACGGTATGGAGAAGGACCCCATATGTGGGGACACACTGAAAACCTGTCCAATGACCCCATGCACAGCCCCCCTCTGCATCCCAGCATCACTCTGCTGCAGGGACACAGAGGCAGAAACAGGAAACATTTGCTTGGCAATATGTCCTCTCTCATTTACAGTTGGCACCAAGATGGTGCTTATTTTCATCCTCTCCTTCCTCATTTTCTTACCTCTGTTACTACCTGCTCTCCTTCCCTCTTTCACTCAGATCCTAGTAACACCGATCAGCTGTCCACCATGCATAAGGAATTTGGTTAGGAACTGTAGCGTGGCTTCTCCATCAGTGCAACCTCATTAATATTATTTTCATTAAACAAATAAGGAAGCTGGACAGATACAGAGTTTCCTGACCACTCTATCTCTAACAACCTAACAGGTACTTTGGTGACCCACTCCTCCTTCCCGATATATCACTGCCTGACATTATCTAACTTAATTATCTGCATTATTATGAAAAGGGAAACTTTGTGAGGGCAGGGACCATGCCCATCCCATTCACTGCTGAATCTCCATCTCTGAGAACCTGGTACAGAGCAGGTACCTGATGTAGAGAAGTGGCTGTGGGATCTCCTGATTGGAAAAGGCCTCCCTACAGATGGAGGATGTGTTTTATCTGGGCTGTGAAGGAATGGCAGGGTTAGAAGAAGCACTCTGAGCAGAGCGAAGGGCTTGAGCAAAGATGTGGAGGTGAGAGTCATGATGCTTTCCTTCATTTATTTCACCACTTTCAGAAAACATACACGAGGGCTCCAGCATAAGTGCATGGATTTTTAAAAATAAAATACTGAGTTACAGTTTGGTAAATGGAGCCCCTGGATGGCTTAGGATAGGTTGAGAGTAACACTGGCTCATCTGAATGATATCCAGGAAATTGGAAAGGAGAGTGCATTAGAACACAATTCAAAACAGCCAGATTCCAATCCTAGCTTGGCCCTAAGCAGCCTGCAGCAAGACTGGGAAATTAGGACTTGAAGGGGTGACAACCCTCATTGTTCATACAGACAAGTGCAACCATACTCTTGCCTCCATTCCAATGAATGCCCCATTTTCCACCAGCAAACCGCCTGGTGTTTTTAAGATCTGAATCTGATCAATACACTCCCTTCTCAAATTCTTCCAATGGCATCCCATTGCTCCAGAGCTAAATCCAAAATACCCGTCCTGGCCTTCAAGACCCTGCATGATCTGGACGCTACCATACTCACCTTGCTGTCCTTAGAGCATGTCAAGCACATTTCCACCTCAGGACCTTTGTACCCACTGATGGCTCAGCCTGGGAAGCTGTTCACCAGGTATATGCAAACTTCAAAAGTCATCCCTTCAGAGAGCCAATCTCTTATCACCATATATGAAATAGCATCATCTAGCAAATGTCCCAACCACCATGCTTTGCAGTTTCCCTTGTACTTCTATGCCTGATATTACATATTTTCACTTGTTTATCTACTTACTGTCTAATTCCCTACCTAAAAGATATACACCATGGGGACAGTTCTTGTTCGGCTTACTTCAGTTTAGAACAATTCCTTAGACAAAGTGAATACTCAATGAATAGCTGTTGAATGAAGGACTAAAACCTAACTCTTTTTATTTTGTAGGATAAATGTGTACCCCATTTTACCAATATTTCACAGGTAGTTGATAACGGAGCCAGGACAAGAACTTAGTTAGATGCCCTGCTTCCCAAGTAGGTCTTTTTATTACTATCCCACCTGGTCTTGTATATCTCTTTTAATTAATCTATTAAATGGGTATAATATTTCTATCCCACCTTCCCTGAGTAGCTGTTTCACATGGATAATGAGAAAGTCCCTTGCAAAGCAAACAAATGCAAGCAGTAGTGTGAGGATTTAAAGAGGCAGTGGTGAGCATGGCTTGAATTGATTAGAGGAAGAACTGCGTTCAATTCCTAAGGGACAGTGATCCTATACAGTTCACCATCCAGTGCAATGCAACTCAAGTTCCCAAGACTGTGCTGCATCTACCAAGGAACCTCTGATCAAATAGCTAACTAGGGCACTGGTTGCAGAAACTAGAATAAATCCAATTTGAATGAGACACAGAGCACATTTTGGGAAACATCTCAAAAATAGTTTTCAAGTGGGATGGTGACCAGCTGTTCCCCTCTATACTTAGGAAGGGGGGAAATACCATGGGGACTGAGGTACTAGATGCAGGAGAGATGATACTGATTCTACGGAGCTGTGGTTTACAAGAGGCAGAGAAAGAAGAGAGGAACATAGACTAAGTACCAGGGTCACCCACTAGTTACCTTTATAAAGAAAATCTGGCAATGGTATCCCTGTGCTTACCAGTGGCTCCTCACTACCCTTTGTATAAATTCAAAACTCTTTAGCTTGACAATAAAGATCTTCCATTAACTGGCTCTTAGCATCCTTTCCAGCCTCATTTCTTGCTATGTCTTGATTCACACTGTCTAGTATCACAGATCTCATATTTTACACACACACACACACACACACACACACACACACACACACTCATACACACACACCCTTCACTGCCTTTACTTCTGTACTGTAAACTTCACAGAGAAACATTTACTCCTCCTGACCTGAATCACTTCTTCTTATCTTTTAACCCTGAGCTCTGCCTTTGTTTCCCAGTAAGACTTCCCTGTAGACATGGACTCCTATACATAAAAAGGACATGTGCTCCACAATGTCCCATGTACAGCCCATAATTGTTATAAATACGTCTCTCTGGAAGAAACTGGATTTCTTTGGCTTTGGAATGTTCTGTGTGATCCCATAACAGAAACTGATCTGGGGATGCTGAGTGTGTATCAGCATCCCTAATACTGACTTACTACTTCAGCAACACTTAAAAATCTGATTCTCTTGATTGCTATTAGTAAGAATCAGCTTTGTCACAGTCACCTGGACCTGGGATGCCTTTGAGATCCCCACTTCAAGACCAGGAGCTGTTTGTTGCATCAGGCCTCAGGGTCAAGGGCAGTCTCAGGGAGTGATTCAGAAACCTAGGCTGCTACTTCAGAGATGGATCTCTTTCCCCAAATTTTCTTCTCCATCCTTTCAAGCGCTGGGAAAACTGATGGTAACGGTGGAGCTACAACCAGGTGGACAGCACACAACACCCAAATGCCAGAGCAGTATCTGAAGCCACAACAAAGTGGAGGGACTCATTCTGTGTCTGGACATCATAAGAGGAGGATTTTCATACTACAATTAGGCAACTGAGAGTGGAAGGTCCATGCAGGAGAGGGCAAGGTCAAGGCACTTACACTAATATTCAGGGAAAATAATTCCTTTCTTTAGGTGTAAAAAGATTATATAAAAGGTATGCATGACCTCATAAAGAGACCTGGGTTACAGGAATAAAAAAAAATTATGGATCAATGCATAAACTGCTGAAGGAACTAGGGCTCTGCTATATATAGATTGCCATTAGAGTACATGGTGTACCTGTCCGTGGTCCTGAATCCTCGCTGAGTTAGAACGCAATTCAGTCTCCATTCTCCACCCCATCCCTGAGAAGTTGTCAGGTACATAGTAGCCCTCCACTCGTTCAGGCTCCATTTTAGCAATTATAACAACGTATTATAATTGATCTGTTTACATTTTCACTAGATGCAAACTCCCTGAAGCAGGGGAGATGACTTAACCATATTTGCTTTGCTAGAATAGCACTAAAACCAACCAGCCATTTCACAAATAAATATTTTAAGCATCTGCTATTTGCAGGTATAGTACTCAATTTTAAGGATGCCAGGGAAAAAAAATATGATAGCTAGCCTCAGGACTCTTACAATCTAACGGGAGAAAAAAGCAAGTAAACAGAAAGTCCAATACCATGTGGTTAAGTGTTATGATAAAGCAAAGTACCGGGGACCATAGGAACAAGAGGAGGAGCCATGAACCCAGTCTTTAGACTGAGAAAAGGCTTTTAGAGTATTTGTCACATAAGATTAAACAAATGTATAGGAATCAGCCATAGAAATAGTGAGACTGGAGAAAGGTAAGTGGGGACAAATTTCAGGAATGGGGAATGTCAAGTGCACTGGCTCAGGCAACAGAATATGAGAACAGAGTATAGAACTGGGTAGATTACAGAAAAGCCAATGTATTTGTTATAGGACAGGTGGCAATAAGTGTTAATTATATTCTGTGGACAATTGAAAGACAGCAAATAGATATTTCCAAGGGAATGCATGAGTAGACTAGATATTTAATAATCATGTGCTTTTGTTTGATTCTTATTTATTGAATGTAAGAATGAATACATGAACAAATGAGATTCCAGGAATATTTTTCCCCTAATAAGACATGTGTAATGTTATTATCTACTTGTGGGGACAAGAAGAAAAGGACAGGATGGAGAATGCAGCTTAAGCTCTAGAAGATGAATGTGACTGGGCCATCTTTTGGGGATGGTTAGCTGCTGCTTAGGGTGGAAACCATAGGATAAATTCAAGGGCCTTGTGTACTGCATTACAATTCAATCATTAAGCTGCAGTACATCAAATATAGAACGCACAAAGATGGTGGGAAATGAGATGCAAATCCACTGCAGGACAGTTCAGATTGGGTCGACGGAAAGTTCAAGATAATTTGGTGATCCATATTGAATGATTCAGTGGAAATTAGAAAGGTCTTGAACATATTCCAACCCTCAGAGGTGGTGACCCTAAGGAAAACATATTCTTTTAGAATCTGTTTCTGAAGTAGTCCTGGGGTGTCAAATTATATAGAACAGGTGCTGTTAAAATGCCAATTTTGACATTTCCTGAACCCCTCAAATATTCAATATTTCATATTAGGCACATGGAAGAGAGAGGTAAATAAGACAGGAGTTGCCCTGGCCAGTGTTTCTAAATGGTTAGAGCATAGACCTGGGCATCGAAGGGTCACAGGTTTTTTTTTGTTTTGTTTTGTTTTGTTTTGTTAGATATATTTTATTGATTTTTTACAGAGAGGAAGAAAGAGAGATAGAGAGTCAGAAACATCGATGAGAGAGAAACATCAATCAGCCGCCTCCTGCACATCCCCCACTGGGGATGTGCCCGCAACCCAGGTACATGCCCTTGACCGGAATCGAACCCGAGACCTTTCAGTCCGCAGGCCAACGCTCTATCCACTGAGCCAAACCAGTTTCGGCCGGATCACAGCTTTGATTCTGGTCAAGGGCACATACCCTTGCTGTAGGTTCAATCCCTGGCCCTGAGGCCTGGTCAGTTAGGGCGAGTGTGGGAGGCAACCAATCGATGTGTCTCTCACATCGATGTTTCTTTCTCCCTCTCCCTCTCTTTCTCTCTCCCCCTTTCTCTCCCTTCCACTTTCTCTTTAAAAAATTCAATGGAAAATTTATCCTTAGGTGAGGATTAACGAAATAAAAATAAGTAAATAAGAAAGGAGTTACTCTATGCAAGGAGTTCACAATCCCATAATGGGGGACTGTTAAGAAACGCAATTATACAACTACAAGTCCATGCTGAATAGAGTAAGAGGGAAAATAATAACAGGAAATTACTTTCTATTAGAGGAAATGAGAATGTTTTACTGTGAGGACATGACATTTTCCTGGGTCTTTCATGTACAATTTTGATATTCAGAAATGGTGAGGTCAAGGGAGGGCATTCTGGGTTGAGGAAATTGGGTTTGCAAAGGGACAAGGCTGAGAACTCAAAGGGTACCTGTTAGGGTGGGGAGGAGCGCTTCCACTGTAATGTAGGGAGTGAGAGTGGAAGTTAAAGGCAAATGAGGTTGGAAGGAAAGTGTGCGGGCAGACATGAAGGTCCCTGCAGCTCATGCTTGGGAGTTCAGATTTTGTTCTCTGGATGGTGGGGAGAGTCACATGGTATGTCTGAATATGAAACCGCATGTCTGTCTTTCTCTCTTAGGTTGGATGTGCGTGATTATGAGAAGGGAGGTGTTGGGACCCTTTGGTTTCATTCTATTTCAAGGAGAGAGCCAGGGTTTAGAGGGGCAGGGAGTGCATCCACTCCCTGTTCTTCATCCAGGCAGCCCTGGGACCCCATGGCTTTTCACTTCATTACAGAGGAGCTGAGGCACCAAATGAGCCATCCTCTCCTAATGGGTCTGGCTGCATCTGGAGTCAGCCCATCAAGCAAATTAAGGAGCAGCTTGAGTGAGGGTTTCTGGCCCTGCTGCTTCCCACATTTGGACAAAAGGTCTGCAGCAGTGGCAGCCAGAGGCCCAGCAGGCCAGACTGAAGATGGAGGTGGCAAGAGAAGAAAAGGCCCCGAGGGAGATATCCTGCAGAGTTTATTATGTGGTAAGTTTCCTGTGAAATGAAAAGAAAAGGGAAGGAGAAGAGAACATGCCATGTACCAGAATCCCTCAGCCCCCATTTGTGAGCAGCCACACGCATTACGGGTGGAACCATGAAATCACTGCTGGACTAGAATGGCCCAAGCATTTGTCTGAGAACTGTTTTCTCCAGAAAGGGGAGCCAGGCCAGGTGCTGTTTATCATTCTCACTTCTCTGACTCCACTTCTTTCTCCAAAGACCCAAGGGGGGAAACACAAGTAGGTGACAAATGATCCCTTTCTCTGGGGATAATTCAGATTGGCCTCCATAGCCTATACACAGATTGTTTCTCTGAGGCCGCAAGATGGGATGCAAATTCAGGAATACAAAGTAGTCTCATCAAGGCAGTGGCCATCCAATCCTGCTAACTAACATTCCACTCAATTTCAATTGATGACTTCATTTAGACCACTTATTTATGTGGCCAGAGACACAGCCTGATGTCATCGCATGCCCTTTTTCACACAGAGAAAAAGATATAATAAAGGCTTGGTCAAGCAAAAAGAAATTAAAAAAAAAATTAAAGTTCTCAATGAATTCCAAGCACAGCTCAAATAGATTAAATTGTCCAAGCTATCCCAATAAAATTCCAATTCTATAATATAGTCACAGAAAAAGTCATAAAATAGACTTAAAACAATCTATACATATAAACGCCTAATATGCAAAGTGTCCCCTCAGGAGTTCAACCAATTGGGAGTTAAATCGCTCGCTATGACGTGCACTGACCACCAAGGGACAGCGCAGAACGGCAGCCGGCAGCTCCTAGGGATCCTACCTGTGCACAAATTTCATGCACTGGGCCTCCAGTTTTACATGTTAATTAACCTTGTGAGAGTATTGGATCTTTTTTGCATCAGAGCTACTTATTCATGGAAGTAAAGTGAGGCTGGGGGCCTTGAACATCCTCAAAAGGGAATCCTTTACTGTGTTTGAGAATAATCTGAGAATCTTGTAAAATACATATTCCTAGGAGGTGGGGGGAGGTAGAAGAGGTAAAGGAGGGTATATGTGATGAAAGGAGACTTGACTTAGAATGGTGAACACACAAAATACATACATGATGTATTATGTATATGTATATACATACATGATGTATTATGTAATAGATGATGTATTATAGAATTGTATACCTGAAACCTATATAATTTTATTAACACACATCACCCAAATACATTCAATAAAAACATTTAAGAAATATATATTCCTGGGACCCAGCTCCAGAAGTTATAAGGGCCATTTGGTAGCACAGTCACCCAGGACTTCTGGTTCCCAGTTCACCGTTCTTCCAGCTCCATTCCATGCCCAGACCTGGCCCCGCTGCAGCTCTGCTTCTGGAGATGCAACCCAATGCCTGCTCCCTCCATTTCTGTCTCATTTCCGCAAAGAAGCCGGCTCCAACAGTAAACTTGGCTCCTAGAAATCAAGCCAGGGAATAACCTGCCTATTTCTTGCCGAGAAGTAATAATTATGGGCCTGGAAGGATGCAATCTGCATACATTATGGCAAGTTATGCCAACAGAATGTCAACATTTGTGTCAGGAGGAATCTGGAGCAGCAATTACTCCAGGTCCTGGCCTGGCATTCTGAGACGGAGGTGGCGCTGCTAATTGCAGGGGAGGTAAACTGGCGGGTGGCGGTGGCGGCAGCTTACACGGAGGGAAGGCAGACAGAGAGCCACAACCTGGAAGGTCAGTGTGTGGTGGGGACAGACATGAACTTGGAACCATGGGTCACAGGAATGCTGGTGATGGAGCTGTTCTCTACTGAGGTGGCAGGAGGGCCAGTCAGAGGCACATTCACCTTTTTGGCACCAGGTTTTCCCCACTGTCAGGGGCCCACTTTCTCTTGGACACTGAGGGCATTTAAAATTTTTATATCTCCTTTGCAGGGGGTCAGGGGAAAGTGATACATCCCATCAGTCCATCCATTCATGCCTCCATCTGTTTACTGGGCACCTACACACACCTATACACTGTGTTAGGGGCTGGAGATTCAGAAGGGAAATAGGTTCAGTCATTGCTCAGAGTCAGGTGGAAAGACAGACCCATAAACAGACCGTTCTAACACAATATGCTAAGCATTAAGGCAGATAAACTTACACGGTGCTCTGAGAGAATGGTGAAAATAAGGAATTGAGTAGGGAGGAAGAAGGGATACATTTCATGAAAGAATTAGAGTCCGAGGGGCACTTTAAAGAATGAATGAATGGCCCTAACCGGTTTGGCTCAGTGGATAGAGCATCAGCCTGCAGACTCCAGGGTCCCAGGTTCAATTCCGATACACGGCATGTACCTTGGTTGTGGGCATATCCCCAGTAGGGGGTGTGCAGGAGGCAGCTGATCAATGTTTCTCTCGCATCAATGTTTCTAACTCTCTATCCCTCTCCCTTCCTCTCTGTAAAAAAATCAATAAAATATATATTTTTAAAAAAGAATGAATGAGTGGAAATTTACCAATGGCAGAATTCTCAGAGGAGGGAGTTAGTTTACATGTAAGTAAAAATGGGAACTCTGCCACTTCTAATAGCCAATAAGAACTAAATGTGAGCATGGGCAGTCAGATATCAAAACACAGAAATATGCATGCAGGGACTTGGCTGAGTGGAAGTTACAGAGCTTAGTTTTACTCCTGCCCCGCGGGAATGGTAATAGAGTTGACTGAGTAAGTTCTAAGTGATATAGATACTTTCCGGGCAATATCTCTCTCAATATCCAGATAATCTTGCCTTAAGCCATTTTACAGTTGGGGAAACTGTATGAAGAAGTTACAAATTCTGCCCAAAGTCACACAGTGAAAAAGGCCCAAGCCAAGAGCAAGTCTTTTCCCCGCTGTTCCAAGTCACCACCTAGACAAGGCACCCAAACACCAAGACTTTGTTTTCTTATTTGTAAATGAAGTGACTGAATCAGTTCAAGGTTTTTCACTTTTCTCCTAAAGTGCAAGCTACCCCCCCACACACACCCCTGCAGGGGCCTGGGGTGGGTCAGTGAGCACAGCAGCCTGCCACAAACAGATGCTTCTTTCAAGTCTCATTTTATTTATACAAGACATTCTTGAGAACCTTGCAGTCTTCTATATACTATATCCTTATTTGAATTGCGTATAAGCAAAATTACTTGTGTGTTGTCATTTTTTTTTTCTCCAAAAGCACTGAGTACAGCTAGCGCTTCAGGAAATGCTGGCCAGGGTAGCGTCTATGAAAGCAGAGGAGGCATCACCAGGACCATGTCACTCAGCACTCAAGTTACAGGGAGGCTCCCATGTTTTTTATATTTCTAATTGATTTCAGAGAGAGGAAGGGAGAGAGATAGAAACATCAATGATGAGAGGGAATCATCGATGGCTGCCTCCTGCATGCCCCCTACCAGGAATAGAGCCCACAACCCAGGCATGTACCCTGACCGGGAATCGAACCATGACATCCTATTTCACAGGTCAATGCTCAACCGCTGAGCCACACCAGCCAGGCAAGCCTCAAATGTTTTGCCAAGCAGAGGGTAATCTGTGCAGGGGATTCATGTCAGACCTCAGCACAAGAATAGGTCCTAAAGGAAATTCATCATCCCTAGAACTACATGAACCAGAGGGTGGGAAACAAGATTGGCCTTAAGGGAAAGGGCCTTACGAATATAAGACCTGCCCTGGTCACCCGAGGTGTGGATTCCTGCTGGGAATACATCTCACAGCTGGAGGAGTATGGCCTACATGATCTTAAAGGTTCCACAGTGACTTGCTTCCCCATCACTGTCAAGGTCTTTCACTCTTCAAGACCCCTGAGCTCAGACAATGGTAGTTCTGGAGAAGCAGTTACATTTACACTCACCCGGATGCAGGAACAGGAGGAGGAGGAAAAGACAATGTGTGGTTCCCCCACTGACTATGGGACCTTGGCTCTCGGTCACCTGCTTTGTCTCTGCACAAGGAAGGACCCAGGCCATGTGATCGCCAAGGCTGTTTTCCACTGTAGACATAATCAAACATTAAATCTACCAACCAAGCCGAGCTTCTGTGCCGGAGGAGTGAATCTGTATGGGAAATCGGGGCTAGGGGAGGCTGAGATAATGTCACATGGTTGGCTAGTTGTGTTAAAGCTTAGCTCTGGAGTACATGGCTCAGGTTTGAATTGGAGGTTGCTGCCACACCCGTCACGAATCCTGGATCATGCAAAGTATAAGGGAGAGAATAAATGATAGGACTCAAGGAAATCCTCTGGACTGACAATCCTGTCCTAAAACCCAGTGCAAAAAAAGAGGTGTAATTAATGGCCCATCAGCCCTGGATGAGCCGAGGGGCCCCGGGGCAGCTGCAGCTTCCTGGCTGGGACATCCTCACCCAGGGAGGGTCCAGCGGGCGCTGACCCAGGCCGTGGGTGTCTGGGATACACCATGCCTCCTACCGTGGCTGACACATTTTAATTAGTTTCTGTCCCTTGGACTTGGGTACTTTACTCCCCAGGACGTGTGTGTAATTCCCTCAAAGGGCGCAGTGAGTGGTGAGGAAAGTCTTTATCATGGTCAGTAGCTGACTCGAGTGGGGTCAGAATGTTGACTTAGAAGATTACTATTTTCCTCAAGTCTGAATCAATCCAGTACCAGACCCAGGCCTTTCAGGTTTAGAGAATTTAATTTAGAGCAATTGATTTATCCATTGTGGACAGCTGGACTCTATAAAGTATTTTCTGAACAGGACTTACAACATGTTTTTCTCCCCTAACATGATCTTAAAAAAAAAAAACACCAACAAACACCACAGTTGCTGACAAACTCCCCAGATCTTTGCAGGATCCATTCCGCCTCAGACAGAGCTCCTGTCACAAGATAATAGGACAGGCAATGGTGTCCTGGATAAAGAAAAGAGAGGGAGGGGCAGCTGTCACCAACCATCTCCAGGAGGGAGCAGAGATCTGGCTCTGAGAAAGTTGGCTGTTAGATTACTCACATGTCTTCTTGGACTCACAGCCAGCACCAATGGCCAGAGAAGAGAAATCAGAAGTCCAGGACAAATTCAAGTTCCTCACTGATTTTTTTTTAATTAGGCAGAGAATTAACATAAAAACACAGTTAGCTGGAATTGAAAGGATGGGACAAAGGTGTGGATTGCAGGTGAAAAGTCATATTGTCCTTAGCTAAGTAAAGGGTGCAGACTATTCCAGAGAAAGGAGCTTGAAGACTATGGAGGGACAGGCAATTAGATACTGAGAGCAAGCAGTCAGCAGACTTCCTCTGTAAAAAGACCAGACAGTAAATAGTGCAGGCCAAACGCCTCAGTCATATTTAGTCAATGCTGACACTGTAGTATGAAAGTATCCATAGACAATGATGAAAAAATGGGCATGTCTGTGTTGAAATAAAACTTTAATTTTAAAAAAAATCACAGCTGGCATCAGATTTGGTCCATCAGTTCACTGATCCCTCATCTAAAGTGAAGTGTGATGATTCCATGTTCTCCTCCTACCATAATTGGCTATTCTATCATGTTTAAATATCGAATACATAGCTCTCTGGGGACAAATTGCCAGACAAGCAGCACCAGGAATTTAAGACAGGGAGTTTAATCATAACCATTCCTTTAGTATATGCCAGATATGGCACAGGCACTTTGCACGTAGTACTTCTTTCACTTGCCACCATCTGAGTAAGGAACACATTACTGCCATTATTCACTGAAGTCTGAGTGCTCTTGGTTTCTGGTAAGCAAGAAGCGTTCGCCCTGCCCCTAGGTCGAGAGTGGCCATGTGACTTGCTTTACCTAACAAGATGTGAGCACATATGATAGATATCATTCCTGGAAGGAGGTTTTTTATCATAGTGATCAGTTCTTAGGTGGAATTCTGAGCCAGCAAGGAAGGGTTTACTCTGGAGGGTTGTACAAAGTCTGCAGTGGGCTTCGAATGAGAATAATTAATTCGTGTTATATTAAGCCATGGAGATTCTGAGTATTTTGTTGTTGTTACTGCAGCATTACTTAGCCTGAACTCACTGATAAGGAAACTGAGATTAAGCAGGGGAGCATATCTTTCCACCTTCCCTCCTCTCATCCCCTCTGTGCTTCTCTTGAAGTGCTCCGGCCACCCTGGACCCCTTTCAGCTCCTTGAAGTCTCCAAATCCTCTTCCTTAGGGATCTCCCATATGCAGTTCCCTAGGGCTAGGGTGTTTTTACCTCCAGTGGGCCTGGCTGGTCCCTCTTATACTTTGGGACCAACTTAAATGTTCCTTCCTTAGAAACATCTTCTGTAAACCACACTCAATGGCTCCCACCCCTGATGCCATTATCTCTGTTATTGAATCCTCCATCATTCCTTCTTAGTCTTGATTTCAACGTGGATTTGTATATACATGTTTGCTTACTTGCTTATTGTCTGTCTTTGTCAGGAGGTTCAGAACTCTGCCAGATTCCGTTAGCCCTGTACACCAAACTCTGCACCATGCCCAGAGCACAGCAGGCCCATAACTCTTTACTTCTTGACTGAGTGAAGGTCAGAATCAAGTTTAATAATTATCTCAGATATAGACAGGTGGAAAGATAATGGATTCAGAGAGCCAGCTTTGCCATTTGCTAGCTATGTGACTCTGAACAAACAGTTCTATTTCAAGTTGTAGAGATCCACTGGTGACAGAGTGAAAATTACTTCTATGGTGAGTTAGACATTACCATGGACCGGCCTTTACCCCCAGAATCAAGTAATGGGGTTCCCACTTACAAAAATCAAGCATGTTGGATCTAAGCCAATATTACTCAGAAGGGAATATATAATTAAAGTATCACTTCTGTGATAAATAACACCAAATCTGTGTTCATTCAATATCTATTAAAGGCACCACTAACCATTTATTGATTTTTTTTTGATAAAAAGACCATACTAATTGAATAAAAGTTAGACTAAAGGAAGAAGCAAGCCAGACAGGGAAGCAGTGTCTGAAACTCTCTAACAGGTATGACCAGGGAAAAGATGCAGGACCTCCCTGAATCGGGGAGGGGGGGGGAGTGCACACTCATGCATGTTTAATCTGCAAAAATGAAGATCATATCCATATATGTCATAAGGTTATGAGAAGTAACAGTGAAAGTGCTAGGGAATTGGTACAGTTCTTGAGCAAGGCACTATGATTTGGTGGATTGCTCAGGGGTTTTGCAATTCTATATACTTTAGGTGGAAAAGTCAACTATGCTACTCTCTGACTGTGTGATTATAAATTATTTAACTTTTCTGAGCCTCATTTTCCTGTAAAATGGATACAATAGCCACCACTTTGTCTGCTCTCCTAAGTGTTAAAGATTATGGATGTAAGATACGTGGCAATGATAGCGCGCTTGATACTGGTTGCCTTTGTTACAAGGTCGGCTGAACAAGAGGTAGTGGGGAGCTTCGGGCTGTGGATTTGTTGGGCCCTAGAAAGAGCCCAGCTTCTAGACCATTTGGAGGATTGGATGATGGTCTCCCTACATCTGAGATGCTCCAGGACACATGCTACTTCCGGGCCCTGCTCCAGGTCCCCAGGAGAGCAGAAGACAGGAGGGTGGGGACTGCACAGCTTCTTCTCGTGGCCCTGGAAGAACGCTCTGTGGTCCTTCTGCCTGAGGTGTGTTATGTAAATAGGAAGCTTTAATTACCAAAAGTAGCTCAGCCTCTGGCTCCTTAACAAGGGTAGACACCACCTAACTTTGAGGCAACTGACTCTGAATCTGGCTATCAGATTGCCTTGGAGAAATAAAGAAAAAGGGGGAGTCAATGGAGGGAACTGGGTTGATCAGAGTATGGCCAAGGAGGCAGGCAAGAAAAATAGCTGCCTCCAGCACAACAGTGTGGCCAGTCAAAGCCCACCAGTCAGTCACTGTTGATCATGCCTCATGGCAGGGGACACCTGATGACTGGTAAGACCCCTGGATGACAGTGGCACACTTTTCATGCAGCAGGAGACGCCCAGAATCAAGCAATTAAATGCTTTGGATTCAAACTTGCTCCAGATTTGAGTACTAGCTGTGTGTCCTTGGGCACAGGCTATCACCTCTCTGAACATTTTCCACTACTCAGGGTGACAGGACGACTCAGTGAGAAAATGAATGCAAAGAGCAGAGCACAGCAGCTGGCCTCTAGAAATGATGTGTGTGCCACTTTATTTCATCCTCACAGCAGCCCTCTCAGGGGAGACCATCATCCCATTTTACAGGCTAGAAAACAGGCTCAGATAAGGTCGTACGTCCATGACCATGGCTTGAGCAAGGTTCCAATCTCCATGAACGTGCCTCCAGGTGATGAGCTGGGGAGGACTAGGACTGAAAGCAATGACCACAACAGAAACATTAATAATAATGCTAATTATAATCACCATTTTCGGAGAGCCCTTTCTGCATCAGCCTCTGTTATAGGTATTATAAATAGTTGCACCATTTAATATTCCCAACAACCCCATGAAAACTAAGAATTAGAGAACTTAAGTCAGTGCCTCTCAAACTTCAATGTTCAAATGGATCACTGGGGATCTTCTTAAAAAACAGTATGTCTAGACAGGACCTGAGTTTCAAAAGCTCTAATAAAGTCTCAGGTGATGGTGATGATGATGATGATGCTGGTCTGAGGACATTTTGAGTAGCAATGGCTTAAGTGACTTACCCTAACTCACCCAATTACCAAGGAGCAGACAATATTTGAACCTAGGGTCTCCCTGACTCCAGATTCTATGTCCTTTTTTCTACACAAATAATACTATTACTGGTGGTAGATTTTAGAGGAAGTGGCCTTGCAGAAATCCTTGAAAGATTGCCCAAGAAGATAGTTCCTCCCACACAAAGACTGCTCTACTGGATAGAAAAAGGCTCATTTTCAATGAAGAGCATCCATTTACTTTCTAATTATGTACTCAGTTTCTTAAAAGCTATTGGTTTATGTAAGTATGTGAACTGTCTCCCTTGCTGCCATCTCTACACATTTGCTTAGCAAATCCTTTGACTCCTAGAGAGTGTAAAGAAATTACCAATGCTGAGTTACCAAAATTAAAATGAGGACCTTTTGCCATACCCACTGCAAGTTGCTGCAACACTGTGTTAGACCCCCTGTCCAAGCTCAAGATTGTGTGTGAGGCATAAACGTCCAATAGAAAAAGGTGGAACCTGATGCCTCATAAATGCCGGAGACTACTTTCGTAGTCAAAATCAAGGTCAACTTCACACATAGAGCAAACTTCAGTCAGCCTTAAGCTCTTGTGATTTTGTACCCAGTAGACATGCTGCTTCAGAACTGACTGACTCTTAAAGTAGGAGAATGTTAAACCAAAAAGGGGCTTTAAAAATATGTCATCTAGCCCTGGCTGGTGTGGTTCAGTTGGCTGGGCATGGTCCTGTGCACCAAAAGGTTGCCAGTTTGATTCCTGGTCAGGGTATATGCCCAGTTGTGGGCTCAAACCCTGGTAGAGGGCATATAGGAGGCAGTCAATTAATCTCTCTCTCTCTAAAAATCAATTAAAAATCTTCCACCAAGAATATTAGAAAAAAAAATCTAGCAAAAAATATTTTAAAAATAAAAATGTTACACTAGAAAACATTCACTTAGTAAAAGTAAATAGAAAACTGTAAAAGAGGCACAGAGGAACAGAATAACAGGAGACACACAGGGAGTGGATTTAATCATGGCAGCTCTTACATGAGGCTGACCTTGCAGTGACCAAGCTGAAAACACTCTATTTTGTTTCAATTTTTCAAAGAAAGTCAAGTATGCACTCAAGTCCTACTGGGATAGCATATGTTGTACGTACTTAATGATGAAACTTTGTAAGAATTA
Source organism: Myotis davidii (assembly GCF_000327345.1). Classification (NCBI taxonomy): domain Eukaryota; kingdom Metazoa; phylum Chordata; class Mammalia; order Chiroptera; family Vespertilionidae; genus Myotis; species Myotis davidii. Next base: position 696,445 of record NW_006298351.1, read on the forward strand.
TCCTTAAAGTTAGGTGCACTTTTAATAGTCAACATTATCCTAAAATATATTAACCAATGCAATACTATGAGAAAAATAAATGAGTCCCATGTTAGAAAGGAGGAGGCAAAACTATAACAGAAAGGCAAGGTGGCCTCGTGGTGGAGAGAATGGCCAGTAAAGCCTCACTCAGATTTAAGTCTCAGCTCTCCTACTTGCTGTCTAAAAGACCCAGGCAGCTCCTTATCCTCCGTGCCTTAATTGCTTCACCTATGAAATTAAGATTTTGAGGATAATAATAGGACCCACTCATAAAATTGAGTGTGCATAGGAAATGAGTTAATATCTCTAAAATGCTCAAACATCTAAGTTCTGCACAAGTGCTTGCTGTTAATCAGTCAGTATGATTATATTCCTAATTCACATGAAGAATCCAAAAGACTCAACAGCCCAGTCTCCAGAACTAATGACAAGGGAGCCCAGAAAGGTTTCTTGAAGCAACATCAACATAAAAGAATCGATTGTATTTCTCTACATGTGCAATCATCAGTGCGATCACATAAAAAAGGAAAAAAGAGACATTGACCTGTCCATCTGGAAAGGTGCTGGAAGCCTCTGAGTAGAAGTAATCAGAGGATGAGTTAAATGTGGAAGTGAGGACAGAGAGAGGTGATGCTCCAATGCTAGGCCCTCCATGCTTACACAGCAGAGATAGAAAAGGGAGGTCCAGATGATCTCAGATTGCCTTTCACTGCCCAGGCTGTTGACAGATCAGCGAAACTCAGAACGCCAGCAAGCATATCCATGACTGGAAACTGTCCTTAGGGTCCCCAGAGCAGGAAACGTAACAGGAAATGCAGGTCTTAAGTCTCTGCTTTTCAATATCCCCAAACCTCACCCTTTCCAGCTTGCCAGGCCCCAAATCCTCCTCCGTTTTTCCATCGTTTGTTTCCTCTGAAGAGAATTCCTTTTCCCCTTCTCCATCAAAGGCCTACTTATCCTTCAAGCTGTGTTTCAAATGGCATCTCCTTATCTCCTTGTCAAATCCTTCCCTGGCTCCCCCAAGGAGAGGCAAAAACGCCCTGCCTTGCTCTGTCCATATTACATTTGTGTTTTGACTGAAAGGGGAATTAGAGACTGAAAACCCTGAACAGACATTTCTATTCAGCCACTAATTGGTCAATTTACCCCCCGACTTTCTCTCTTCAGATAAAACCAGAGAGATCCAGAGTGCACCTCCTATTTCTTCCTGAGCAGGCATGGGCATTTGGGATAAGAACAAACTCTCAAGACCCCAGACAGGAGAATTCTCCCCAGAACTTCTGCAAACGACTCCCAGATGAGGATTTGCAGAATGTTCTTAGCTCCCTGGGAACACAAGGGAGCAGGTCTTCAGAGAGGAAACGAAGTAAACACAGAGATAGAGACACAACGTTGTCTTAAATCCTACATCCCTAGGAATTTGGACTCGGAGCAGATATTAGCAAAGTAATGTTCAACTGAGAGCAGGAAATGATGAACTATTCCCAGGCAACCCAAGGAAGATATGAAATGCCGAGGGATATGCTCAGTTTATTCTGATGCTGCAGACTCTCGGGACATGTTTAGCAAATCCAAAATAAAAACTGCTTTGGCTTCAGTAGAAAGAGAGCTGGAAATGGTGCAAGATGATGATGCTTTCAGCACCCAAACCTGGTATCGCCTTGCCCTTTGAGTTAAATGACCAATCTATGAAGAGACAGATCCCAAGACTCTTCTATTCAAAAACTCTTCTTCCTTCCTTCCTTCATTCAAAAATATCTAACAACACTAGAATATGGTGGGAGGTGATGGGGATGCAGCACTTGACGTCATTTAGCTTATGGTTTAGTGGTAGGGTCAAAAAAAAACTAATGATCTCAAAATAACTATGGAATTACAAGGCACAATAAGAGTATATAACTGAGGAATTAACCTAGTTCACAGATGGCTAGAGAGCACACAGGGACAGCCTCCATGGGAAATGATACTAAACCTGAAATTGAAGCATGAGTAGATTCTTGCAGGTCAAGAGTGAGGTCAAGAGCATGCAGGCCATCACAGTAGCATGTAGAAAAGTTCTAAGGTGATTTCAGTCACCAATATATGGAAGCAACCTAAATGTCCATCAGTAGATGAATGGCTAAAGGAGGTGTGGTATATATAAAGAGTGGAATAGTTCTCAGCCATAACAATGAATGAAATCTTGCCATTTGCGATAACATGGATGGGCATAGAGGGTATTATGCTAAATGAAATAAATTACAGAGAAAAACAAATACCATAATGATTTCATTTATATGTGGAATCTAAAAAAAACGAAAACAAATGAACATCCAAAACAAAACTGCAACAGACTTATAGATATAGGAAACAATCTGGGGTTGAATGGCAGGAAAAATAGATGAAGAGGACTAAGAGGTACAAACTTCCAGTTATAAAATGAATGAGTCATGGGGAATATAGTCAATACTATACTGTAATAACTACGTATGGTGTCCGACTATTGTGGTGATCATTTTATAATGTATATCAAATCACAATTGTGTACACCTGAAACTAATAGGATGTTATATGCCCATTACACTTCAATTACAAAAAGACTCTGATATGGGAGAGAGTTTGACAACTTCAAGACGTAAGAGAAAGTGGGCACCGCAATAACAGTATGTGCTGGTGTAGAGTGGCACACTCTGAGGTTGATAGTGAGGAAGAGACCGAATCTGCCAAGGCCTTACAGCCCATGTGAATAATTATGAACTTAACACTTAAAGCAACTAAGCTGGAGGATGACATGGTCAGCATTTGCATTTCAGAATTTCTTCCCAACAAGGTTTTATTTCAATGCTAACTGTTCCCCCTCCTTACTGAAGCCCCAAAACTACTCTTTCTCACACATCTATCTCAACGTTATCACCTTACATGGCACTTTTTTTTCCTCTTTTTTACCCACAACCCAATTCTTTAAAGTTCTATCTTATACAGTGTTATTTTTTCACTGTAATAATCCTGCCTTTTTATAAGATTTGGAATTTCCTTCAGAATAGGAAACACCAATTCTTTGAGTTAGAAAACAACCTAGCAATCATTTAGCCTAAATATCCATGAAATTTAAAAATTACCTTGAATCATTTGTGAGAGAAGAGATTATATGCTCTCTACTTGAATACTTCTCAGTGATGGGGCACTGCTTACCTCTGATATCTCTAAATGAAACACACCCCTTATGGCTCTGCTTCTGCCACATTACATTATATATGAACTAGAGGCCCAGTGCACGAAATTCATGCATGGTTGGGGTCTGACCCCCTTACCCTCTTCCATCATGTTACCCTCCTCTACTCTCACCCTCTATCTTTACCCACATAGCCTTTTATTTTCCTGTTCCTAAATATATATGCAGCAATGGCCTTCATGTTTCCACACATGCTCTTCTTTCTGCCTGAAATATTCTTTCTTTTATCAACTTCTGTGGCATTCAGGTCTTAACATATGCATCCCTTCCCAGAGAAGTCTCTAAAAAAATCTATAGAATTAGGAAACTGGTGCCTTATAGAACTCTATAGCATATCTCCTTACAATTGTAATGATTTAATACACACTTATATACACTGAGTGGCCAGATTATTACAACCGGCCAGATTATTATGACCACCCCATCAGTACAATGAAGTGAATTAGTTATGCAAATAATAATAATAATAAAACCTTGAGAGTATTTGCTTAGGCAGTTTTCAATATTCAGTATTTTTGGAAGTGTCAATAAAATACTAATGGGGTGGTCATAATAATCTGGCTGGTCATAATAATCTGGCCACACAGTGTAATTTTATAAAATATATTTTATTGATTTTTTTTTAACAGAGAGGAAGGGAGAGGGACAGAGAGTTAGAAAAATCCGTGAGACAGAAACATGGATCAGCTGCTTCCTGCACACCCCCAACTGGGGATGCGCCCACAACCAAGGTACATGCCCTTGACTGGAATCGGACCTAGGACCCTTGAGTCCGCAGGCCAACGCTCTATCCACTGAGCCAAACCAGTTAGGGCAATTTTAAATACTTATCTTGCTAAACAGCCATGTCTATTCTTTCTTACTGCAGCTCCCCATGGCATCCAAAACACTCAGTGCCCAGCACTGGTGGAATACTGTGGATGCTGGTACCTTCCCGCTTAGAGTCTTCTGCCTTCCTGGATAAACCAAATATACATCCTTTAGCTATTCATAGTGAGTTCTGTTTATCCTTCGTTCTCCATCATGAAGATGTCATGGAGTTACTGACTACATTTTGCAGTTAACAATTTCATGATGAGAATCAGACCTTTTCATTCCCAATTAATTTGGTCTCCCAATTAGTGAAATTGCTGAATTTTTTATCGCAAACAAATATTTTGGCAATTTATTCAATCCAAGCTCAAAGTTCATTGACAACTCTGCCCAATACATCCTCCCTATGTGATGACCTTGAGTAGCAGCTATGTCAACTTCATCAGGAATGCTATGGGATGACTGCATCGCCTATTTTTCTAGTGATTCGAAAATGTGTTTTATGGTGGAACATGCAAGAAATATGACTAGGGCTCCATTCGCAATTTTTTTAATAGTTCATTTTTATGAATAATCATAACAAAACTTTTTTGTTAATCCTCACCTGTGGATATTTTTCCCATTGATTTTTAGAGAGAATGGAAGGGGAGAGAAAAAAAGAGAATCATCGATGTGAGAGGGACACATCGATTGGTTGCCTCCGGCACACACCCTGACCAGGGCAGAGGATCAAGCTGTGCCCTTGACTGGAATCAAGCCTGCGATCCTTCAGACCACAGGTGAATGCTCTATCCACTGAGCCAAACCAGCTAAGGCTTCTATGTTACTTTTTAATTGACTTTCAGTAAAATGCTTAAATTCCACAGTTTGTTTATTTATATATTTTAAGAATGCTACTGGGAGGGGTAGAATTAATAAGCAGTTTATGGTTTCACGTATTTTGAAGGAATGAAAAATTTTCAACGTGTCTTCCATTTTCTGTTTTTCCCTAACCTCTATTTCTTATACTCATGTTTCAAGGGATTTCTTTTTTTTTTTAATTGCTTTCTACACATTAACCATTGAGGCGTTTGAAAAAACCTTCCAGATGGGAAATATATATGAAAAATCTCCTCTCGGTGAAAAATAAATCCCCCAAATAGAGGCATGTGATGAAATACCTAATTCACTCCAACTATACTGGTCATATTGCTGCAACATTATAATGCCAGATGACTCTTCTAGCACCATGGACAACAGCTGGCCTTCCATCAGGAATGTCTAAAACGAACACAATGCAATCCTTTTCCAATAGAAATTTGGCTAGTGTTTGAAGTCCACCTCATGCCATGCTCCTCATATCCATGCTCAGCAATTAGTGATTTTTTAATAAGAAGCTTTAAAGGTATTTTATTACATTTATTCTCCAGAAATCTGGATTGCTACATGACACCACTGAACACTGGAATGGCTCCTTCAAGAGTCATTCCATTGCAACATTAAAAATCATTTTCCCAGGCTTCAAATTTTGTGACCTCTGAAATTTTGGCACTAAGGATTAAGTACCTTATAGGGGATTTTTTTCCCTTTAGCTTCCCTGGCCCCCACCCATAACCATAATATACCATTGTTATTCTGCAGCCTCTTCCCATCTTTAACCTCTTTTTACTTATTTCATCTCCTAAATGCATTTGTCTTCCCCAGAGCAAGTCGTTTTCATTATTGTCCTCACTCAGAGTCCTCTTTTCCTTGGGAATCTCTTCCAGCCCTGCACTTTACACCATTCCCTCTACACCAGCGGTTCTCAACCTGTGGGTCGAGACCCCTTTGGAGGTCGAACGACCCTTTCACAGGGGTCACCTAAGACCATCGGAAAACACATATATAATTACATATTGTTTTTGTGCTTAATTGCTATGCTTTAATTATGTTGAATTTGTAACAATGAAAATACATCCTGCGTATCAGATATTTACATTACGATTCATAACAGTAGCAAAATTACAGTTATGAAGTAACAACGAAAATAATTTTATGGTTGGGGGTCACCACAACATGAGGAACTGTATTAAAGGGTCGCGGCATTAGGAAGGTTGAGAACCACTGCTCTACACTGATTCTGACCTTTCTTTTTCTGCCTCTGACCACCCTGCCAAGCGCATTGCCACTTTTCCAACACAATGGATCTTTTCAACTGAGTGTTGCTGGTAACTCAATTATCTCTAAAATGGAACTTATTTTCTCTTCAAAAGCCTGCATATCTTTGTTCTGTTTCCCATTTATGTTTTTTCCCCTGTGTTTTCCTCTTCTGATAAACTCATTTTCATGTCTAAAGGTTGTACGTTATGCCCTTCTCTCACATCTAAACAAGTGTCTGGTTACTTCATGTGACTCCATGATAAGCCTGCCCATGCTAACCGGAACAATTCACAACTTGCCTAGATTTCAGTCCCCGTAGGCGGAAGCAAAGGTGGGTCCTCTTTTACCACATTTTATTGTTCACTAGGGTGTGTCTGGCTCCAAGGTCAGGGAACCCACCTCTATTCACAGAAGTTCCTCATGCTCATTTCAATGTGTCTACCACCCTATTTCAGGGCTGGATTCCTCTTGCCTGTCTCTTGCAGGAAGTCAATGTAGTTGAAGGAACTCAAGCTAAGAAACCCCACATTAAAAATGTGAGTTTTAACATTGCCTCTCACACCACCTCTGTGTGAATTCCGATGGCCTCCAAGTTGCCCCAGGTATACAAATGGGGATGAGAATAAAAGTGTCACAGATTTGTCATGAGAACGAAAGGAGTTGGCATAGCATAGTGATTACCCAAGCTCCTAGCACATGAAGGACTTCCACAAATATTATTTCCTTCCTTTTCCCATCCTAACCTGGAGCTCTGTTTCCAGCCTTTCCATCCTAATCCATACCAAACAGTACTGCCAAATGGATCTTTTTATACTGCTCTTCCAATTGTTCCATTGTGGTCCCACTGACTGCACAATAACATTCAAAGTCCTTAACCAGGCATTCAAAGCTATCAGTTAACTGGCCCCAATCTACACTTCCAATTTAATTTTCCACTCTACTTTATTGAAACTACAGAAAATGCTACCCTAAACCTTGTATTTCCTAACATCAGGCCTGTGCATGCTGTTTTTATTTGTTTGTTTTCTTAAAACCAGAAATGCCCTTCAATTCTCCAAATCCATGTTTTAAGTCTCAACTTAGAATCTACCTCCATTATTATATCCAGGATTCCTTAGCTAAGTAAGACTTCTTTTAGTTCAAAATCTCTGCAGTGATTTAAATCTACTTTTTCCATGCCACTGAATCTGTTTTATTTATGATAGTTATTTCATACACCCTATAGGCTTCTATGTTCTTTAAATACAGGAAGCACGTGACAACCATCCCACGTTCTCCACAGTACCTAACATAACGCCTTTGTATTGTAAGTGCTCAATTAATATTTGGTCTAACAAAAACATTATGTCAATTATCTTTATAACTATTCATACCATCTCATTAGTGAGAAACTTGCAATCAGGAAAGGGTCCAACTGATGAAGCATTTGAGGTGTGACGTCAGCAATCCCGTGAAGACCCGTGTTAGTGAGAGGAGATCTAATAACCTGAGGAATAAGCTCTCAATTGCTGTCCTTCTCAATCCAAGATGGCTCTGGCTCGGACGGGGCTTGCGTATTCAGAAGACCCTCCCTCTGCTCCTTCCCTTCCCAGTTAGTGGAATTAGGCTTCTTCTGTTAAATAGACATGTTCCCCAACCTTGAAGCCACATACAAGCCCTGGGGGTAATAAAATGTGGTAAAGGGAAGGATGTTTGCTTTCCCCTCTGGGGAATAAAATTTAAGTAAGTAGTGAATTGCTTTGGTTAGCATAGGAAGTCTTATTATTGCCTTTATTTTTGAAATGTCACTGGACACAAACAATAGAAGCAAAAAGCTCTAGGGACAAAGTACCAAGTTATTAAAATCATCATCCCAACTCTCTTAATAATCTTCCTTTCTCCGTTCCATTCCTGTTGTTGTAAGGATGGCGACACTATTTTGTGGGGCGGAAGGCTGAATTGGGCAAGCAGCCTGGGTAAGTTTGATTTATGAAATCTTGGGAAAAGCGCATATGTAACACCTTAATCAAAAAAGAAAAATAATAATAAATTAATTAACAAAAAATAAATCTTGGGGAAAAAATTTATCTGGAGACAAGCTTGGATTGGGACTTGGTCGGCTTCTACCAAGTGAGGGATATCCTGTAACCAATAAAATCCCGTAGGATTACATTTGGTCCATATTTTGCAATTTATCCCATGACTTCCAAAGGTCCACAGCCCTAGTTGCTGTACCAGAAGGTTTTAAGACAGACAGACGTAACCATCAACATGTGTGGGGCAATAGCTGCAGTTGGAGGAAGAGGAAGAAGACGAGTAGGAAAAGGTGAGCATCACCTCACCATTGGGAGAAAGCCTTAGTCAGTCTTCTCTCCTTCCCTGCTCATACACACACAACAAAGACTGAGAGGCAGGGCCTTCTGGCAGGTGAACGATAGCATGATAAACCCAGAAGCACATGAGAAGATCTGAGGTGCCTGTTGAGGCATCCCCAGCTAGATCGTCCATGGGTCCTAACGGTTTCTTTTTCTTGCCTTTGTGCTGCCTTATTTTGCTACAGGAGGTACCTTCTGTTTAGGAGATGCATTTAATGCAGGGTTAGGCAGAAACAATGGTCAGAGGAGACAGGGACCTGCATGCTGGGCTTATTAGGGCCCAAAGTTGGGAGCTGTATGCCTTTAGGCTCTCCCTCAGTGGTCCAGGCCCAGGAAAGAAAGCCAGACTCCAAAGCAGATCCTCCAACAAAGACTATTAAATGTTTTGTTCTTCCGGAACTAGCCTAACAGTGTAGCCTAATGGTTAAAAGATAGCCTGCTATGATTTGAACCCTGAATCGACCACTGGTTAGCTGTGTGGCTTTGGCTAGGTCATTGAATGTCTCTGTGCTTCAGTTTCTTCACCTGTAGCTTGGAAATAACAACAGCAACCTACTTCTTCTGTGAGCTGTTGTGAGAAGTAAATAAGCTAATTCATATTACTCATTTGAAACAGTGCCTGGTCCTTACGTTCTATTAAATGCTTGTTTTTATTAGTTATTTCCTTGCTCATGGTTCCCTGATGGCATTTGGTTGGA
>NW_006298351.1:705779-736717 GCF_000327345.1 Myotis davidii
AACAATCGTCCAGCAGAAATTCCTATTGCACTTGAATCATCCTCACTAAATTTCATGTGAGGATGACTTTCCACAGGTTCATTAAGTCAGGATTGATTTACAAATGTTAGACTCTGCATATCACGCATTTTACTCAAGAGACATGTTTAAGTTCTCTCCCTGGTAATCAACACCAATTAAATGATGGTCCTTGAACACGGAAGCATAAATGGGAACCCAGATGCATAAACTGGTAATGGCCCATCCATTCGGTGGACATATGGGCTTTCGCTGCAATCTATTCCTTGGAAAGTGTTTCATAATTAAACCATTTTACTTGCCTAAAAAATATGTTGACGCGTGTTGACTTGCGTCACGGTATTTGGAAAGCCATCACCTAAAAAACAAATTGTGTTCTAGGCAAGAAAACTAAGTCTACCTAACACACAAACAACAGAGGAGCATGCAGTTGATCAAAGAGTGTGGTCAGTTATATACGGGGTATGGCTTAGAGGTACCTAAATCCACATTTCCTTAATTATCATGATAATGAGGCCAGTCTCTGGACTTAGGCTAAATGATGTGGGTAATGGTGAGGGAAGCCTTTTCCTGAGGGCAGATTTACACTCTCGTATTGGCAGAATCAACTATTTGCTTTGTGATTGTGGAAACATTTGGAGAGAAACATTAATTTTCCATCCATTAACTTTGGTGGATATAAACACCCCAGAGGGAAAAATGTGTGAAGCCGCTTAACAACCTTTTGGCTGTTAGGCAGGTAAAAATGTTTTGAAAACATTTTTCTTTGCAAAGGAAAAAAAAACAGAAAAGGAAAAGCAACTATTCAGTCTGGGAACATTCCGTCTTTTAGAGGTTTCTGTAAATGCTTGCACCACTCAAAAGGCAGCACTTCTCTCTAGACCTGACCTGTTTGTTTTATTCACTACCTGGGTATAAATTAACCCGACAGTCTGAATACTAACTAACAGGACTGCTCTTTTTAATTATATATTTTATCCTCTGTAAGCGAGGTGCATTAGACTAATAATGACTGAGCAAAGGAGAAAACTGTGGGCTGAGAAGAGAGAAGGAAAAATAAGTGGATGAAATAACAAAAGTGATTTTATTTTTACACTAAAACATTTAGAATAACTAAAGCCAAGTCCAAATCACTGGGGTCTGAGAACTGAATTCGTGAATACTGGAAGAGAAGAGCTATCCTAGGGGCAGATGGGTGATGGAGGAAGGTAAGATCTCTGTGTTCTGGGATGGAACTGACCAAGGTGGAGATAAAGCTGAATGACCCCGAACACCTGCTCATCCCGCCAACACATAGAACATCATCAATCAGCTCATGGACACTAAGCCCTGTGCCGGACAGGAAGGTACTTGCCTGAGGAAGACAGATGTGGCCCCTTTCCTCCTACAGCTTAAAGTTTAGTGGAGAACGTGGAAGTTAGAAAAGTAAACATAAAACTATTTACAAAAATAAAACTATTTTATTTTACTATTTAAAATAAAATAGTAACCATCATGATGACTGCCATAGAGAAGGCACTGTATGATAACACGGACCAGGGTGGTCTGGACTGGCATGGAGATGGGAAATGCTTCCCTGAAGAAGGGATGTGTAATTTGAGGTCACGGGGTTCATAAGCATGACTAAGTGTGTGAGGGTTGGGAGTAGAGAGGGTTGGTGAGAAGAAAACAATCTGAAAGCTCCATGCAAAGGCACTAGGGCAGAAAGGAACGTGATATATAGGGAAATCCAGGAGGTGAAGAAAGCAAGTAGAGGGGGGTTGGGATGAAAAAGGGTCTAAGAAGGAGGTGTGCCCAGTAGACAAAGCCCTGTAGATCGGTCAGGATAAGAATTTGGGGTTTGGAGACTTTGGAGAGACTGAAGCAGGAGAGAGAGACAGTCATATTTGAGTTTCGAGAAGAATTCTCTGGTTGCAGTGCAAACAATGAATCTAAGGGAGCACTGGCTGGGCCGAGACAGTGGTTAGGAGCCTGTGGTGATGTTCAGGAGAGAGACAATGGTTACATGGAAAGGAATGGCAATGAGGATGGAGACAAGTAAAAAGATGGGGGTAGAGGGGCAGGGATACTAATAGGGATTTTGGACCTGGAGCCAGTGCTGGGGTGGAAAAGCCCACTTCTACCATGCTCCCTTCTCCCAGAAATAGAAGTAGGTTTTCCTTTGAAAACTGAACATATCAATGACTTTTACCCAAGCTTTTCCTTACATGCAAGTTATTCTTCACACCTGCCACCACAACATATGAGGAAGCAAATAAATGCTCAGCCCCATTAACAACAACTCACACTCAGTTTTCTTGACTTGCACAAAATTCAAAGTCAACTCCCTGTTATCAGGAATGGCCAGGAAATACAAAGCTCTGGTTAATCGAGGAATTCACAGCATGCCCTATGCTGCTTACTAACTTCCAGAGCCATGCTACACAACATGCAAGGGAGAAAAAGAGTGACAGAGCAGCGGGAGGCACAGGGGCAGGCTCTGTCTGCAGCTGGTCATGGTGCTGGATGCGAATCCCTGACACATTGCCAGACTCACAGCTAAGAGAGAAGTTGAGCACATGGATTTGCAGAGACACATGATCTTGGGTTTTGTGTGTTCATTTGTTGCTTTTTGATTTGTAGCCCACCTATGGGTGACATTATACGGTTCTTGTCCTTTCCCATCTGACTTACTTCATTTAGCGTAATACTCTCAAGATCCATCCATGTTGCTACATATGGCAGTATTTAACCTCTTTTTATGACTGAGAGGTATTCCATCATGGGAAGGAGTATGCGGGGAGGATGAATGGGATACAGGGGGTCAAGTACATGGCGATGGAAGGAGATGAGACTTCAGGTGGTGAGCACACAGTGCGATAGAGAGATGTTGCATTATACCAGAACTGCACATCTGAAAATCATCTTATGTTATTAACCAAGATTATCCCAATACATTTAATTTTGTAAAAATGAGGGTGGGTATGAAACCCTGCCCTATTTTTTTAAGTGTGTGAGCCTAAGCCTGAGTCTGTTGCTTATATGCTTTGAGACTCAGTAATCTCAACTGAGAAACGAAGGCCTCACTGCCCCCTCACACGATCATCACAGCCATGAGAAAACCGCACATGAAGTGCTGAGAACTCACCTCAGCCAATGACTTTTCTGTGAGTTTTGTTTTCTCATCTGTTTGCTGAAAAAGTACTACTTTCCTTACTTGAAGGAGTTGTAAAGGTCCCAAAAGTGAATGCATGTGAAATGTTTCTAATTTTTAAAGAATTTACTCATGATCCATCCTTATGAGTATCGCTATGCTATTTATTTTAGAGATACATACTAAGGTTGAGCCTCCTCACTTTTTTAGCAAATAAACAAGCACTCCAGAATTTGGGGTTCCTTTAGTCTATTACTTCAGCATCCTTGCTCTGTAGACTGTAGACGTAGCTGCAGGAGGCGTGTGGGATTGCATTATATCTACACTGACCCCAGAGCAAATCTCAGCATCTATCTTCTCAAGATAAATCCAGCATGTCAGCTTGTTGACTTGTAACCTTCTTTTTCCACGTGGATATAAAAGCAGAAAGTCGACAGAAAAAATACATTCTTGCTAGGCAATAAAGGGTTTAGGTGTTGTAATGCTTTTACTGTATTATCCACCTGCAATTACTATGTTCTATAAAACATCTCTGCTTAATATGCACCTCTAGGTACGGACACGCCTAATTTATGATTCAGTCTATCTGAATGTGGGTGGAAGGTCTTTCTTGACAATTAAGAAGAGTGGTGGGGGGGTCACCATGTGGATAGGCACTGACCATGTTCCCCAAGTAGCCCTCCCGTAGCTATACAGTGCCTGGAATTTAATTATTAAAAGTAATTTCTTTGGGCCCTGACAGGATGTCAGTAATAGAAGCAATAAAATGCAAGAGCTGAAAGTACCTCAGAGATCATTTGATCCAACTTCCTAACTTTACAGGTGAGCAAACTTGCCTCCCCCCAAGGTCAAATGCTGAAGTAGGGACCCAACCCAGTCTAAACAGCCAGTCTCCTGGCATCCAGTCTGGCAACATTCTTCCTAACCAAGCAACTTTCCTGATGCTCCGAGGTCCCAGAAACCTAAGAGAAGCCTCCGTCTGCATTCATCCCAGGGAAAGTCAGAACTTCTGCTTATGCTCCAACTATTTTTGGTGCCCCAACTGCCCTGGGGATAAAGTAGAGATGCTGATGTTTTATGTTTCTTTAAAAGAGAGAACCCAACTTGCTGAAACATAAAAATTAAAAAATCACAAATATAACAGCTATTATAAAGAAGACTACCTGGCAGAAAATGCAATCCCTTGAAGAGGAAATGGGATTAAGCAAGTGATGAGGCAAAGGCATGAATCAGCAGTGGATGTTTTTGAACTGAGAAGCAGACGTGCCTGTGCTCTGCAGAACGAAATGGCAGGTAAACTGTTGTCAGATGTCGGAATGCATTTCCTCTGCAGAAATATCATCTTGCCTGCGCACTTAAGATGAGGTGAAGAAATGCAGAGAATCTGCTGGTAACTGAGTGGGGCGGGGAGGTTGTACCAGGTAAGGATGGCTAAGATGTTGAGCACCTACTGCAGCGGTTCTCAAACTGTGGGTCGCGACCCCTTTGGCGGTCGAATGACCCTTTCACAGGGGTCGCCTAAGACCATCCTGCATATCAGATATTTACATTATGATTCATAACAGTAGCAACATTACAGTTATGAAGTAGCAACGAAAATAATTTTATGGTTGGGTCACAACATGAGGAACTGTATTTAAAGGGCCAGAAGGTTGAGAACCACTGACCTACTGGATACTGAGAACTCTGTATACAGGACCTTTAATCCTTGCAACAAATCTGTGATGTCCACATCCTTCTTATCCCCATTTTGCAGATGAGAAAATTAAGGCTCAGAATTTTGACCACAGTTACAAAGCCAGGAGAGGATTTGCACCAGGTCAGTCAGCTTTCCAAAACCCCAGTCATTTTAACAGCTTCCAAATCAGTATCCATGCACCCTCTGCTCTCTTAACTCTCAGGCCAATTTTAGCAGACCCTTCCCTTCTTGGCTCAGCTTCAAAAATTCTGTGTCTCTGATTCTTCATTTCTTAAATGGCTGTTGTAAAGATAAGAATGAGACCGTGAGTGTGAAAACCTGTAACTAGGACCTTTAGTCATCATTGCCAGCGGTCTGCAATATTTGTGGACACACCTCACTAAGAAAAAGGTATTTCATAGAAAACCATGTCTGAGTGTACGTTTTGAGGATAAATTTGAAAATCCCTTGAGAGGCTTTCTATAATGGTCTTTAAGTAATATGAGTAATGGCTTCCAGGGGAAGAGAAGTTGCCTTGAAGTATTATTAAATAAATTTTAAAAACATTTAACTCCCAGGAAAAGTATCCAATTTATAAGTGAGATATAACTGCATTAAGGAAAGGAATTTTTGTTTTCCTTGGTTACAGAGGCTGACCAGCAGGAGAGAGTTATGCCAGAGAAAGAGCTCTGGGCAAGAGGGCACTTTGGCTCTGCTCCCCACCAGCTGTGTGTCTTGGAGCAAATCACTTTGCCTCTCTGAACCTCACTCCTTTAATATTTCATTGGGTTAAATGCTTGCTCAGGTCTGTGCAAGCCATAGTTCTACACAACATACTACTCATCGTGCTGATCTCTACTCAGCCTGAAAAGGCAGCAGGCACGCGGTCCCATTCATTTAACACGCGTCTGTTTGTCGCCATTGCAAGAAAGGCACCACGCTGAGCTCTGAAGGGGACCCTGCGATAAAGGAGAAGGCGCTCGGGTGTGCAGACTGCTGGTGTGGAAGGATTGTCAAACTCCCCGAGAGAGCCACTGACTTGGAAAAGTTTCCTGTCCGTGACCATTTTCGGTAAAAAAAAAATAAAAGAATCTTCATTCATCTTACCCCTTATTATTTTCTTTCTTCCTGAAGTATTGAAAGGCAAGACCAAGGTGCAGCATTTCCAGGGGCTAGCTGTTAGGCAAGGAAGAAAGAAGTATTTCTTACCTGTTCCAACCTGCAGAGAGCTTTGCTGTCTGCCCAGCAGGTACAAGGGAAGCGGGCAGGTGAGCGGAGCAAAGCTGGACCCCCTTGCTTCAAAAAAATATGTATATCTGTGAGTCTGTTTCTATTTTGTTTGTCAGTTTATTTTGTTCCTTAGATTCCACATGTGAGTGAAATCAGATTGGCACTTGTCTTTCTCTGACTGGCCTATTTCACTTAGCAAAGAGAGAGAACAGACTGACAGCTGTCAGAAGGAGGGTTGCAGGGCGGGGTGAAAAAGGTGAAGGGATAAAGCAAAATACCTGGTAGACACAGACAATAGTATGGTGATTATCAGAGGGAAAGGGGGCTGGGGAGAGATAGAAGAAGATAGAGGGGGGATAAATGGTGATAGAAGGAAACTTGACTTGGGGTGGAGAACACACGATCTATATATATAAAAGCCTAAGTGACCATTACGACCAAACAACCGGAACGACCCACTGACCAGGCACTATGACGCACACTGATCACCAGGAGCAGACGCTCAACTCAGGAGCTGCCCCTTGATGATCAGTGAGCTCCCACAGCCAACCTCCCATGGTCCCTCCCTGTGGCCAGCCAACCTCCCATGGTCCTTACCCCTGGCCAGTCCCCCCGCCTGTCTGGCAGGCCCTGATTGGCCCAGGCCCAATTGGCCTGGCCCTGATCAGGACTGGGCCAAACAGCTCTGATCAGCCCTGATCATCAGCCAGGCCTCAGGACCCCACCTGTGCACAAATTCATGCACCAGGCCTCTAGTACAATATAAAATGATATATTATAGAATTGTATATCTGAAACCTATATAATTGTATTAACCAATGTCACCCCAATAAATTCAACAAAAAGGAAAAAATCATTACTAAAGTCATCAGTCAAGGTGGACCAGACCAACTGTGGACCTGGTTATTGCAGGCGTCAGTCGGAACGAGCCCAGGGCTGCTCCTCCTTTCTTTCTCTACCCATTCTCCTTTTCAACTTCTCCCTTGAATTCCCTGCTCTGCTGCCTTCTTGCGGCTGTGTTTTGTGTTTTCTCCTCTCTCTTCCTGCTTCCCTCTCTTTCTCTCTTCTGTTTTCTGCCTCCCTCCACCCCCTCTCTCTTCCCTTTCCTCCTTCCTTCTCCTTCTCTTCTCCCCCTGAACTTTGCATCTCTCTGCCTCTCCTTTTCTGTTTCCCATACCTCAGTCTCCTCATTCTCTTTGCCATTGTCTTCCCTCTTCTCTCCGTCCCTTCGATAGGATGGCTGCTCTCTGTCATACTACTGCATTTTCTTAGTCATGCCCCACCCAGGGCACTTCTCACAGATGTCAATCAGTGAGTCAATACAGTAATTTGGTAGAAAGTGCTCCTTTATTATTGATACTTTAACCCACACCCTTAAGTATTCCCTGAGAGGTTTTCATTCTGTAAGAATTCACAATGCTGAAGACTCTTCTCTCCCTTTACTCACAAGCATCTCCCCTCACTCTCACTGTGTACATATGACTTTTTGAACTCAGACACTCCCTACAACATGGTCACGTGAGACTCCTAAGGCAGGAGGGAAGGTCAGACATTTTCCCATTAGGGAATATTAACCTAGCCTACAATTACTACTTTAATTGTGTGCAATGGCCTGCAAATGCATTTGTGAATCTGCTATTTTCTTTCTGGGGAATCAGTTTAGGGGCATTTTCTCTCCAGAATCTGCCAACAGAAAAGGAAAGCAGTAATCCAGAGACCTTATATGACAGCTCTATTCATTGACACACTCTGGGTTAGACAGTGATGAGTAAGCCTCATACAGATCATCTTCTTTAAACCTCACAGTTATCCCTGAATACCCATACTTATTATTCCCATTTTATAGATGAGAAAGCTAAGAGTGGAGGAGGATAGAAACTTGTCCTGGGTCAAACAACTGGGAGATGACAAAAGAAAAAGATGGCCACTCCTGCAGGTGGGACTAAGCACACCTGGAGCAGTGGCTAAACTGGGTCTAAAGGCACCTTCCTGTGAACCCTATACCCAGGAGTCTACACAACTTGACTGTGACCTCTTATGTGGAGCCATTAGCCTTTCTAGGGTTCAGTGTTTTCATTGAGAACATAGAGTAACGACAGCTTATCTTATCCCACAATAACACGGACTGTTAGCTGGCAACACATGGTCTGTTAACCGCCAAAGTTCCTTCCTTAGGCCACAGAAGTCCCACAGGTGGATTCAGACATATAGATCTTAGGCGACCAGGCCATCAACTGAAGAACTCTTGGAAGTACCAAAAAACCCAACAATGTTGTCCTGAATCTTTTTCTTTTCACTTTTTGTACATGTGTATGTGCGTTTGTGTGTGTGTGTGTGTGTGTGTGTGTGTGTGTGCGCGCGCACATGTGCAGAAAGAGAGAGAAAGAGAATGCACAGAGCATTGCTTTCCAAATGTCCCATTTTAAAAATGACTATCATTTATTGAATGACATGTACTAAGAACCCTGCTAGGAATTTTAATCACTTACCACCTTTTATCATTATGAGGACCCTGCCAAGAAAGCATTATTCTCCCCATTTTCCAGATGATAAAACTGAGGTTTAGAGAAGTGGAGGAACAGTCCATAGGCCAAATGGGCAATCAGTGGGTCCGGGGAGAGGCTGCCCTGATGCTCTTCCTTCCTCCATGAGGGAGGCACTTCCTCGGGACGGGAGACGACTCTTGCGGCCCTCTGTGTCCCTGCCCTTATTTCAGTGGAGTCTTAGGATCAGGGAGGTTAACTTCGTTGCTGAAGGAACAAGACAGGGCCAGTTCACCACCACATACACAATCCTATTTCCATTTCCAGGCATTGAAGAGAAAATAGAGATCGAAACCAAGCCTTGGTCATTTTTAATTTATCCTCTATTTGTCGGAGAATTTTGACTCAACATTGATAGAGCATTTTTTTCCTGCACCTAGAATTGCACACCAAGATCAGAGGAGTGGAGAAGATCTGTTAAAAACAGGGTCCTTGCTTATTTATGGTAATTAAAAGCAATAAATTTCCTTGCCCACAATGCTAAAAACCTCGGATAGCCAGTGGGTCAATACCGTTTCCCTGATTAGGATGGTAATAAATCTTTATTCCTTCTGGGTCGGACTAAGGAAGGGGTTTTTATTCATGAATTCCATGACCAGGTACTGCGGCACTTTCTCGGCAGACACGCCTGGAATGAAGAGCTTCTCCACCACGTGTGTTCTATGCCTCCGTCAACCTGCTCCCCAGCACAGCCCTGTCCTGGCACGGCTTTGTGTTAATGCCGCAGCATCTCCCGCTCCAAATGGCCGGATGGCAAGAGGTGTGGGGGGCCTCTTCCTCCTCACCATCCCCGAAGCCCGGCGCATTCTCCCTTCTGGTGGGAAAAGGACTCAACTCTGTGCCTTCAAGCTCTTCTTTCTCCAAGGCTGTTTTCCGACAAGAACAATATTACTGTGAGCCAGCGGTTTTTCCAACCGTGTGCAAGAACCTCTAAAACAGGCGATACCTAAGGCAGTCCTCAGGTTACGTGGGACTCCACGTACATTGTTCCGTGGTTACATCGCCATCTCCCATTTATTTATTAAAGAATTAAAGTTCCATCATTTCAACATATGTACATATGTGCTTTATGTTTTTTATTATTTATTTGCCACAAGTAACGGTCAGGAATTGTTCTCTTTCTTTTAAATGTTTTTCACTGTTTCACTTCATGACTGCTGTGTGTGCTCCATGTGAGTGACGTAGGTGCTTATGTAGGTGGATTCCGACTTACGGTGAAAATCGCCTTACGTCACGCCGTAGGAACGGATCTCCGAGGTAACCCGAGGACCTACTGTATTTAGTCAGGGGCACTGACCTCTTTCCCCTTGGATTGTCAAATAAAAAAATGACAACAGCCGGCACAACAACAGCCATCAGTCTGGATGAATCAAATTATACCTATTTTTTTTGTCAGATCAGAAAAAATATATAGTAATGTTTGGAGTGTCACAGAATTGTAGTAATGAGCTTATGTGTGCAGGAGATGAAACAGGTTGAAAACCACTGCCCTGATCCACTACCCCTGTCTCTGTTCTCTTTTGAATCCAGTCCGCCGTGATTATTACCTTTATGCAGATGGGTGTTTCCTGAGTTTGGGTCTAGTATTCGTTTTGAGTTTATCTGTGATCAACGCTGCTCGCTTAGGAAGCCGGGTTGCCTCTGTCCCCTTTGTGAGTGAGGACAGTGAGTGAGACTTTCAGGAAAACCCAGAGGAAGGCATAGCTTGCGTGCCAAGCCCTTCCCTTTGGGGGTTCACTGGAGGGAAGCTGTGCGACCTCTGGGGAAGTCATTTCATTCTCTGGGCCAACAAATGGGTCTTCTGAAGCCCACTACTTTTTCAGAGCTCCCTGACCCCCATGAACTCCGTATCAACTCCTGCATGGCTGAAGCAGTCCTGGGAAGAGTGGACACAGGGAAGAAGTAGTAGCTTCCCACAAGCTGAGCTGCTCCGATAAACCCACGCTCCTCCCTTTGTCAAGAAGCAGGGATCTGCCTCTGCCTCCTTCGAGTTGATTTTATATAGACAGCTTATGCTAAGTTCAAGTTGCCTCAGAAAACACTACTCCTGTTGGGGTGACTGGGGGTCAGCTTTAACATTTAGCTAACACAGCACAATGTGGATCAGGCTAGCTCAGAGAGAAACACATGAATGTTCATAAGACACACTCAGAAACAGCAACATTCTAAAGGTTTCTGGTCCAATTTACTCCTATGCAACAATACACATTTTATTTTCTATGGGAGGGAAAAAATACCTCGGAGAATAGGTTTGCTGAATAAGATAGACCCTTTTCATGCTTATTTATTGAATTACAGGTAAGCTGTGAGATGCTTTATGCTAAAGAGGACTCTGGGTAAACAGTGGGGAATGTCAATAGTAACTGCATGCCCATGAATAACAGCATAGAAAAATTGGTGGCTCAAATGAAGACGATATAGCAAACCTCATTGCTTGTATGTCACTATATTCCCAATTCATTACTCCGTGCCACACTTGTAAATTTGTAGCACTTTGCATTATTTTTCTTTGGGAGACCTAGGCTGGCTGAGAAGGGGAAAGAAGTGCATTGAATTTGGAACTCAGGGACAATGGTGGGTCGCAACAATGGAGAGAAGGGAGGCAATGCTAAGCCCCTGCTCTGGATCAATGGGGGGACTGAACCTGGGTCAGAGAATTCAGGGTCAGCGGCTGTCATTCACAGTGGATCACAGCGCCTGTGGGCAATGATGAGACTCAGTAACTGTAAATGGATCTTGGCCACAGATCTGACTGCCCAAAGTAAAATCACAGTTCTTCTATTTAGGAAAGAGGTGGTGGAGAAATAGATGAGATAACATCACCCTGCTTTTGGTTCTAAATATTATCCTAAAAGGAGCAGGGAGGGCCCCTAATTCATCATCTGGCCTCTATTCTAAAGGGTCAAGAAAGGCATTCATGGACACACACAGACACACACACACACACACACACACACACAATCACATATCAACAGGCTAAAGAAGAAATATCATATGATCAAATGCAGAAAAACATTTCACAAAATCCAATACCTGCTCATGATAAAAAGCTCTCAGGAAACTAAGAATATTAGAGAATGCTCTCAAGTTGATAAAGAACATCTACCAAAACTTGCAGCAAATATTTTACTTAAAGTTGAAACACTGAATGCTTCCTCCCTAAGAATGGAACAAGGAAACGGTGTCCACTTTCACCATCCTTATTCAAAATAAGACAAAAAGTTGTAGCCAGTGCCATAAGGCAAGAAAAAAATCAAAGGCATACAGACTGGAAAGGAATAGATAAAACTGTCCCTATTTGCAAATGGCATGATGGCCTACATAGAAAATCTCAAGGAATCTGAAAAACACTAGAAAAAATAAATTCAGTACAATTACAAGAGATAAGATCAACACAAAAAGCATTCTAATTTCTATATATTAATGATGAACATGTGGAAACATAAAAAAACAATACTATTTACAATTGCTCCAAAGAAAATGAAGTGCTTAGGTATAAATGTAACAAAACATGTACATAATCTGTACAGTGAACATTATAAAATACTGCTGAAAGAAACCAAAGAAGACTTAAATCAATGGAGAGATGTGCTGCTATGCTGAAGAGAATAAAATAGCAAGGTACAGAATGGAAGGAAATATTTGCAAGCCATATATTCAACAAAGGACTTGTATCTGTATCAGGAACTCTTAAAACAATACTAAACAATCCAATTAGAAAACGGGCAAAAGACACAGACATTTCACTACAGAGCGCAAATAAACACATGAAAAAATGCTTGGCATCATTAACTGTTGAAGAAATGGAAATTAAAACCACAATGAGATATCCATACACATGTAGAAAGGCTGAAATAAAAAATAGTGAGAATACCAAATGCTGGCAAGGATAGGGGGAAACGAGAACACTTGCACGTTGCTGTGGAGAATGACAATTGGGCAGACACTCTGGAAATAAGAATGCATTTTTCTGTAAAGTTAATCAGGCACTTGCCAAACAACCCAGCAACTGGACATTTATCTAAGAGAAATGAAAATTAAAGTTTATACAAAAACCTATACATAAATGTTTAAGCAGCTTTGTTCATAACATCCCATATTCATAAGAGTCCAAACCCAACAACAACCCAATGGGTGAATTAAGAAAACTCTGGTATAACCAAACTATGGAATACTAGTCGGCAATAAAAAGGAACAAACTCTTAGTTCACACAACAGCTTGGACAGACTTCAAGGGAATGCTAATGTGTAAAAGAAGCTAACATCTCAAGATTGCGTACTGCATGATTCTATTTATATAACACAAACTGACAAAATTATAGCAATGGAGAACAGGATTGCCAAGAATTGGGGAGAATGAGGGAGAGATGGCGGGAGGAAGGAACAGAGGTGGGATTTTTTTAAGCATTTTCATTGGAGATGAGTATGACCCCTGGTGATGCCAGGATCTGGATTGGTATGACCCACTGGTGATGTCAGGAGTTGTGCTTTAGGACCGTGGGGCGTGCCGGCCTAGAGGATAACAGATGGCATCCTGGACAGTAAAGGAAGGTCGTGTAACCGGATGGTGTGAACTTCATAGGTTGGAAGGGCCTTAGAGCAAAGAGAATTCCAGTCCTGCCCCTCATGTTACAAAAGGCATACCATGTCCGATAAATAAGAGCTGTGTTTCCCAAATGACAGCTACCCTTACGCGATCATCAAGGTATTTGTCCTAACTAGATTCTACCTGTACTATTATATATTCAGTGCCTTTGTTCAAACTGGCTCAGGCCTGAGATAATAAATATTTGCATAAAGTAAGAATTCTGACTGCATATTACCTAAAGCCATCTGGCGCCCCATCCGTCGCACATATAACACACTTTGTAAAGAGAGAGGTGGGGGGAGAGAGAGCAAAGGGCATTCTGAGCAGAAGGAGCTGCCGGAGCTAGAGCGAAAAAGCATGAAAGAGCACGTTGTGTTTAGAGCCAGCAGAGACTGGAAAGGGAAGGTTCTTGCAGGAGGGATGGTGGGAGACAGAGTGGGTGATGGGGCTGGAGAAGAAAGGTGGGGGCGGGCGGATGGTGAAGAAGGGATTGGAATAATCTAAGTCCACGCCACTCCTTTTGTTCCTCTCGCTCAGGCAGAAAGACTGGGCAGGTGTCCTGGGGACCGCAGTTCTCCTTCTCTCCCTGGGCTGCAGAAGTGTGGGCAGTCATGTGTGGCCGCGCTAACGCTACATGAGTAAATCCAATCCCCCAGTCCCTTCAGGCTGCACACCTCGCCGCCTCCACCGCTTCCCTCCGCTGATTTGCATCCAGGCAGGTTGTGTAAACAAGGCTGTTAGGGGGCTATAAATAACCACAGCCGGATTGTGGTTCGATAGTCTGGCCTAGGGAAATCAGAATTTCCACTTATCTCCTAAGCTAAGGTGAAGCCTCTTAACTGCTCACAGGATTCTCACCCTCGGTCTCCCCAGATGCTGGTGCGTACCTGTGGCTGGATGGCTTCCTTCCGCCCCGTCCCTCCTCCACCTGCCTTCATGACCAGATGCGAGCTCCCCGAGTTGTCAAACACAACCACGCTCTGTTCTCACTTAGCTGGGAGGGCTGGGCAGGTGAAAAAACCCCACACTCTCTTAACAGAGATTCCCCATTTATACCTTGACCTTCCCAAGGTCATGTACTAAATCTTATTCCATCATGTGGCCCCCCCAGCGCTGACTCAGTCTATGTTTCACGTAGTTGGAGGTGAACATCAGAGCTGTTCAGAGTCTATTCAATCATGAGCCTGAGTTCAGTTCCAGCTCTACTGCTGTGTGCCCTTGGAGAAGTTAATTCAACTTTCGGGGCAGATAATTACAATTATCTCTTAGGATTATTGGGAAAAGAAAACCTAATGGTGTATGCTAAATGCATAGCATGTTTCTGGGATACAGTATGTCCTAAATAAATTATAACTATTTTTAGTACTGTTCAATGACAATGATGATGGTGACACAGTGTATACTCACCCTCACCATTTAAAGTGTTAATACCTAACCCCAGGTCTCCGTAGACCCATTTATTGGTTTAAACATGACAGTTAAAAGGGGCACAGAAGAATGGAGAGGCAGCTTCAGTTTAGTGGTAGTGAAATTAGAACATTCAGATCCTAACAAAACTACTTAAAAGTTATAAGACTTCTACTACGTTCTCTTAATTGTAGATCCATCACTCATATAGCTAGAATCCCAACAGGTTAATTTAAAGACCAAGTTGGATGATTCTGAAATCTCTGCATTGAGTTACATCTTTCAAGACTTTAACGGTAGCAAACATGTCGGGAACTCTGTCTGGATATAAAGTGTGGGAAGCACCAGGCAGATGAAAACTTCACTCTGTCCCGAGGAACCTATAAGGATTCAGTGTCTTTGTTGATGTCTGTAGAGTTCCCTTCACTGTCAGCCCTGAACTCTGGCCTCTGCTCATCTCACTCCCCGTCTCCCTAGCCACACACCCATCACCTGGCCTTCTTCCTACTCCTGGGACATTTCCAGCTCACTTCACATCAGGGCTTTGCACTTGCTCTTCTTTCCCTGTTGAGAACTCCTTCCCCCTGAACATGGCATTTGGGCTCCCTCATCCCATTTAGAGCCTGGTCCAATGACTACCTCCTGGAACATCCTTCTCTGATGCCCAAGTCAATAATCTGTCCACGCATTTTCTCTCACCTGGCCCTTTTGCACTTTCTGCATGACGCTTATTATCCGAACCTGTCATGTTTGTTCATTTGGATACTTGTTTTAATCTGTCTCTCCCACTGACAGTTAAGCATCAAGAGGGCAGAAACTTTGCTTATTCATTGCTGTGTCTCATAGCCTAGAACAGTGGTCGGCAAACTGCGGCTCGCGAGCCACATGCAGCTCTTTGGTCCCTTGAGTGTGGCCACGAAGTTTCAATCGCACTGGACATGAGCGCCCGCACGTGGTATTTTGTGGAAGAGCCACACTCAAGGGGCCGCAGTTTGCCGACCACTGGCCTAAGAACATACTAGATTGCTCCAAACATGGGTGTTGGATAAATTGAGCTGGGCAGTAGAGCTTCCCTGGAAAACTTGCAATGTATATGAGGTCCTAAGATTTACTCAAAAAAAGGAGGCACAATGCCATGCAATGGAAAATGGGTGAAATCACATTTGTCTGAGCTCACTGGCAAGTGGAACTTGTACAGTCACACAATTGTTTTGCATTTGGTGGAGGAGACCCAAGAGGGGGAAAAAGGGACAAAGAACAAAGGACTGGATCAGGACTAGTCATTCATTACCAGTGTGCTACTCACATTTAATAGGATGTCAACAGAGGGAGCGGACACGGTGGAAATGGCAAATGGCTCATGCGAACAATACAGTCACCTATGTCCCAAGCATGCAGTCAGACTTCCTCTGATTTGGGGCTATCACGTATTGGACATTCGTTCTGTGGCAGCTGCTATGCTAAGCACATTTTTATTCATTATCTCATTTAATGCTCACAATAGTCCTATGATGTAGGTGGTATCATTATAATCATCATCATCACCATCATCGTCATCATTACCATCGGCATCATCATCATCATCATCTCTATTGTTCTGGTAAAAACATAAGTCCCTCACTTCTAAAACCCATTATATTAACAACCAGTCCACAGTGCTTCTTCTGCCTGCTGGGCCCCTTGTACCATAACACAATAATTCTGTACCCCTGCTTTGACCACAGAATTTTAAGCACAGAAAAAAAAAAAATCCGCCCTAATTGGTTTGGCTCAGTGGATAGAGCGTCGGCCTGCAGAATGAAGGTCCCAGGTTCGATTACGGTCAAGGGCATGTACCTTGGTTGCGGGCACATCCACAGTAGGGAGTGTGCAGGAGGCAGCTGATCGATGTTTCGAACTCTCTATCCCTCTCCCTTTCTCTCTTTAAAAAATCAATAATATATTATTAACATTATCTACTTCAAGATATCTTATATAAAGGTCTAATAAAAACAAATTCCTCATTGAATGCCTTGCCATGACAAAACCTCATTTGTTCCAAAAAATATGTCTGCTTCAGTCATATAATGTGGAATATATTATATACCACATTTCCCCTTTTCCCCTAGCTACCAGGGAACTCAGAATAAAATTCCATATCTGATCAGCGAAACTGCATTTATTTATTCATTCATTTGTTCAATAACAACTAAAACAAAAGCAACATAGATGTACAGATACAGAAATGCAGCATAAACAACTGGTTAAGCACTCTGTTAGCAAGGTAGGTCAGCTCAAAAGCCTCTTCTGTTCATTTTAATTGGTTTAAATCTATCTTTACACTTATTGTACCTGTCCTTTATTTCTTAAATGTGTCCCTAAGATACTTAGGAGAAGTTGCTAGAACACGAGCCCTAGATGAACCAAGTCATAATAATATTATGTTGCAATAACACAGAAGCAAACATGTTTGGGCTCTTAAGACCTAGTGTGACAGAAACACAGCATCCTATGTAAGTGATTTCATTCTTTAATGTCAACGCTCGTTTCTTAACCACAGTCTGATGAATCAGAGAAGCCCGGGAACTCATGATTCTTCAGAGATAGGGCCAATTCGTATTTGTTAGTAAAGTGAGGATTATGTAAATACCGACCAATCAGCTATGTGTGGTTGGGATGTGCGAATGTGTATTTATTTCATCACTAACTGAAACAGACAGCTCTCTCCATACCCATTGGTGGCCAAGTCCTGCCAGTTCTACCCTGAAATATCCCTCTAGTCCCTTCATCACCACAATGCCCTTTCTGACTTGGTGGGCACTTACCGCAGCTTTCTGTGCCCAACTCCCAACTGCTGCCCTCTGTCCCTTAGTCTCTCGCGTGCCATTTCCTTGGTTAAACAACCAATGGGTTCAATGTTCCAATCAGGATGTCTTAGCATAGCATTCGAAAGCCTTCATATCCATGTAGCCCATGTACTCCACCCCTCAACTCACCCACCCTCTGTGGACCAGCCTGTTCCTTAGGTCTGAAGAGAGAGGAAGAGATGGCTGGGATCCCAAGCTCGAAATCTTGGAGCTGCTGCCTAGTGTGGTTGCAGATTCCAGAGTTAGGTGCACAGCAGGCTAAAGGTTCAGGGTGCGCAATCTACCCGTTTCACTATGTTCCGGTGAGTAAGCCCCAGACTGCCTCACTCTCAATGCCTAATTTTCCCCCTCAATAAAATGGGCATAATAATAGGACCTTACTCACAGGATGTATTGCAAGGACTAAGTTAGAAAATGCACATCCAGGACTTGGCACGGTGCCTGACATGGCTAGAGCTCAGTAAATGTTAGCTATGACTATCCTTCCCTGATAAGCATTTGCTCCCAGGTCCTATGTGGACCCCCACTTCTGACGAGCTGTGCTTGACCTGATGTAAAGCATCACAGGTTTCTAGTCTACTTTGGGCCTAAGATACTAAATCCAAGAAGACCCAGGTCCGTCCTCAATCCCTTCCCCAGCCCACACCCTAATCCTGTGCCTTGACGTCCTACCATCAAATGGCACCAGGAGGAATGGATAGCTAAGCACCCCCTCCCCCGGCCAAAATCACACCAATTGCATCAAGGAGGAGGAGGGTTCTGAGATGCAGAGCCGCCAGGACAAAGGTGTCTCCTTGCAAGAGGAAAGCCCAAGCCTGGCTTCCCACACCAGCTTCGTGAACCAAGAGAGGATGAGCCCAAAAACCAAATATCCTGTTCAAGAGCCCAGAACGCACTACCTCTGTTTGCCCCAAAGAACGCTTCACTTTTTTGAATGGGACCTAGTATCACCCTTATCCTTACCCTCATTTGAGCTTCTCCACTTCCAGGTAGAGAAAGGGCTTGATTCTCCCCCGACCCCACTCTCCCACACACACACAGCCTATACACACCAAATGCACACAGTTCAGAACCCACCACTACATACACGCCACCCAAGCCTTTGCTGGGGATTCTCATTCACCTTCGGATGCCCCCTTCCTTTCACTCGTCCACTTAACAGCCGATTATTGAGCAGCTCTTGGGTGCAAGCACTGAAAGATTCAGCACTAAAAAAAAACAGACCCACAAAACAGTTTGGAAGAGTGGTATACAAAGGGAAAAAAATACAGAAGGAAAAAGGTCAGATATCTGCCACAAATGAAATGGTCAAAATGCCATGAGTGAAACAACAGATGCAATGGCTATGGGGTGGGGGTGGGTTGGGGGGTCAGGGAAAGCCTCTCTGAGGAATAACAGTCAAGCCATGACTTGGAAGGCAGTCAGAGTTAGCAGGTGAAAGAAGGCAAGGGTTTCAAGCAGAAGAAACAGCATGTGCAGAGGGCCCGAGGACTGAGCCAGTGAAAAGGCCACTGAGGCTGGACAGTGGCATAAGACGACACTGAGGGGGCAGGCAGGGAGAGATTTCCTATCCTCCTTCAAAGTGCAATTTGAATGTTAGCTCCTTAGTGAAGCTTTCCCAGGTCTCCACCCACTAAGAATGTCTTCCCCCTCTTCTGTGGTTCGAACCTGTTTTATCTGTCTTCTAGGATGCATGGGCAATGTGGTGCGTATCTATCACAGGTCGCTAGAGCACATGAAACTTAAGGAGAGGAATTAATCTTACCGGTCTCTGTTCCTCCACTCTCTCTTCACCATGCCCAGGACTGTTCAATAATGTCTGCTGCCTTTCTCTGTCAAAGATCGACTATCAAAAGGCGGGTTACTCAGAACATAGAGAGGAGACTTTTAACATGGCATAGATCAGAGTTTGCCACTCTTGCAGGGTGAAATGTGGGCCGCGTTTCCTTTGCGTTGCCCAGGACTATTTTTTCTGTTTTCTTTCCAGCTGTGTTGCCTAATTAACTTCTTATTAACATTTCCAATCTGAGCAGCTACTAATAACCACCACACCACAAATAACGTGATTCAAAGCTGGTCATTTCACAGGAGAGGGCCACTGAGTGCACTGAAGTTTGATAAATAATGAATGACTACAGGGCATTTAGAAGCTTGTAATTTAAAAACAAACTACGGGCCATAAGATAGATGGAATCACACTGGATCATCAGCCCTGGATATCTTTCCACACAACAGTTCTTGCGAATACTGAAATCATTTTCTTCAGTCACTGAGCCTGGTGAGAGGACAGTTATGGTGCGGCAACATGTATTCAATATTGGAAAATCCCTCCAGCTAGCCACTGGCCTTGTCTGGATACGTCCAATGGCTGTGTGACAGTCTATGGAGAAGATACAGTTTGAATCTGAGAGGTCAAGGGTCAGAATATGGAATGAGGCAATATTTCCCCCGTGTCTTATGAAATAATGGTATCACATCTGATATAAATGGATGCTTCATACTAACAAGTGATCTATGGTCTGAAAAAACTGGAAAAAATTCTAATTCAAACAAAAAACTGGGATTTTTTCCTATTAAGCTATTAAAAGTCTTTAATATTCTAACATGCATTATGAAATTACATAGATGGGGTTATTATATTTAATGTTTCCCAAATCTATTTGAACCACAGATTATTTTTTCATTGCGTATCTACTGCAATGACTTATAATAATGACTAAAGTATTTTAGACCCTACAGTAACCACATAAAATAACATTATGGGCTTTGGTTTAGAAGGCCTGGGTTCAATTCCCTGATGAGACCTTTAAAACAATGGTCACCAATCTTTTGGACCTCGCGGGACCACCAGTTGGTGACCGCTGCTTTAAAATATATGTCCTTAAGCTTGTCACTTAACCTTGAAGACTCAAGTCCCTTACCTGCAATGGAAAGTGAAATCATCAGTTCCAATTTCACTGGCTTAATGGGATGATTAAATACATTAATGGAAATTAACAGCCTTTTAAGAAGTGTAAGCACCATATAATTTTTGTTTTTATTATTAATAAAGTTCAACATAAAGCCTAAGCATCCAGGAATATAACAGCAAGCTTGCCAGAGTAAGGAGGTTTAAGGTAGAACCAGAAATCAGCAAAGCAGTGTTAGAGCCCTCAGCACACAGGCTCAGGTGTGCTCCTCACGTCAGAACCACGAAGAGCTCCTACTCCTACTGGTCCAACAGCTCTCCTGGTCATCTGAAGCCCTCTCCTGAGTTCTGTCTTAAGGTAGCCCATGCCTACCTACTTGGGTAACTCTTCTGGCCTTAACAGAAGCTGAGTTTTATCCAACAAGGATCTACTATGGCTTATGTAGCAGGTCAAGTCTTTCTAAAAGAAACAAGGTACACCCTAGCTGGTCTTGCTCAGTGGACAGAGCGCCGGCCTGCAGACTGAAGGGTCCCAGGTTCGATTCCAGTCAAGGAGAACTGCCAGCAACCCTTCTGGAACGTAGCCATGCCTGGGTTGCGGGCTCGATCCCCAGTGTAGACACCTAGACCCTAAGTACTTTTAAACATTTTTATGGTCATGAACTCATTTTGTAAATCTGATGACTGTTATGAACTCTCTTCCCAGAAACCATATTTTCACAAAATTCTAAATATAATAGCAAAGGTTTCATGGATCCCCTAAAGCAGGGGTTGGAAAACTTTTTTCTGCCAAGGGCCATTTGGATATTTATAACATCATTCGAGGGCCATCAACTCCGTCAAACATTTAACTAACTCACCTCTAATGCCTTGGCAGGGCCAGACCAAATGATTTCACAGGCCTTATACTGACGTTCCCCAACCCTGCCCTAAAGGGTCCCTCACAATTTCCAGATTAACACCATCTGGAGATATGAAGATTTCCAGAAGGTCATAAAAATTTTAAGCGCTGTTAATTGTCAATGTAACATTTATTTAGGCATATTATCAAAATTTGTTTATTTGAAAGATAAGGACCTTTACAAATGAATCACAATAATAATTTCATATATTGGTGGGTCATTTTGCAGTATCTTATTTGATCCCCGTAACAATTATATAAGTAGGTCACAGAAAATGTTATTTGATTTTGGTTTATAAAATTCTACCAAAGAAATGTTATGTGAACTACCCCATACTCATGAAACCAGAAATGGCTCAGCCAGTATTAGAATTAAAAACAAATGGATGCCAGTCCAGTGGTTCTTTCTCTTTTATCTTAGGGAGGGGAGACAACAGTTGAAGAAAAGGTAAGGGATCTCCAACTCTAGAAAACTGTATTACCAATCAATAAATAAAATAAAATGGTCTTACATATTTCCAAGATAAGGATATTCTTACTTGATATATTCTGGTGTCTATAGAAGGTATTAAAGAGAATAGCCAGCAACCCTTCTGGAACTACGCCTAAACAAGTCTCAACGTTAGAAGACCTAAACTTAGAAAAATGTATAGATTTTTCAGAAAAATACAACAACAAAGAATCCATGACGCAATTTTTTTTATAGCATGTACTTGGAATAAAATAGATCTGGATTCAAATCAAGATATTGACCATTTATCAGCTATGCGGCCTTAACACAAATTATTCAACATCTTTATCTTCAATTTTTTAATCTTTAAAATGCATTAACAATATTTTATGGTAATTAATATTAAGATGAAAAGATATGAAAACAATGAGTGCCTGGGGCACAGCAGGCTCTCAGAGCCTCTCTCTCTCTCTCTCGCTCTCTCTCTCTCCTTGCCCTATCCTTTCTAAGTCATTACCTTGATCATTCTGGGTACTCAGTCTACCCTAACTTTAATTGTCTCTGCAACTCCAAACTACACCCTGTTGTTTCTATAACAGAGCAGATGGGCAATTCTCTCTGTGTGGTAGTCATTATAATGCAGCGTGTCATCTTTATATTTTAGACCCTTGTTTCCTTTGTTCTGCTGAAACACTGGTACCTTTTCCAGGAGAGTGACTACCGCAACTCAATTCAATAGGGACACACTTCCACGACCTGTTCATTCACTTGAGGAGACTCTTACTGGGCTTTTGTTTCCAGTCCTCTCCCAGAACCAACCAGGGGCGTCCTTAATGGAGTCCCTGCAGATGTGTTCTGTGAGGACTCTTCTGAGCTCTTCACAAATAACACGGGACTGGGGGAAAACTCAGCTTTTCTAGGTCATGAAACATTGCTTAACTATTTTTTTAAATGTTTTGGAGTCAACAAAAAAATCTGAAATGCTTCTGGGGCCAAGTACTGGTTGCATTAATTTTTTACACCCTAAATGTTTTTAAGGGATTCATTTGTTCATCTGTCAACTTTTCTCTAAGAGCTTTTCCATGTCCCACCAGCTCCCCCAACCTTTCTGTGAAAATTTATGAATTTCTTCATTCATTCTCACCTATCCTCTGGCTTCAGACACTACGGATGACCCCAGGAACTGAATGTCCAGACTTCGGAATTAAGAGACCCTTGCACCAGGACTAGCTGATGGCACAATTGTTAAAAAATATTGTTGAGATCGTTATGAGTGCAAAGTTGTGAGTTCTGAGAGATTTTCCAGGATGAGGGGATGGCATGAATGGACTGGTTCCCTGATAAGATTGTTATCTTAATGTAGAGGTGTGCTTTTTAATACCAGCAAAGCTTTGGATCCTAACCCAGAAGGCCTTACTTCTTCTCTTATTCTTTGAGGTTTTTATTATTATTTTTTATTTATTGATATTTTTAGAGAGAGAGGAAGAGGGAAGAGAGAAATATCAATGTGTTGTTCCATTCATTTATGCTTCCATTGGTTGATTCTTTCATGTGCCCTGACAGGGGATTGAACCTAAAACCTTGGCTAACTGGGATGACACTCTTAAGCAACTGAACTACTTGCCCAGAGCTCAGAAGACCCTACTTCTGAAAAGTCCCCAGAACAAACAAGTCTGAAAGATGGACCCATGGGTTCTGGTCTAGGTACTAATTTCAAGGATCTCTATGCGGAAGGCTTCTTTGTTTGCAATAAGGATTGAATTTGTCCTCTATTGCATGTGGGCTCTCTGTGTACGGGCTAGATTTTGGCTCATGCATCAGATATAAGAACTGCTAAGCAGACCATGTTCAAGCAAAAGTGTCCAATCACATGTGGAATATTTTCTAATCATCTTGTTCATTCCTTGAAGAAAACTGGGAGGAAAAGAGGAAGAGCAAAAAGCCTTCCACTTCTCCTATATCTTTCCCTTAGAGAAGAACAACATCTTTACACGCTTGTCTGCCTATACACAGAGATTTCCTAGGGCCCTAAGTCAGTACCCAACTGTCAACCTCTCTCAAATGCCTTAACCCAATAAGAAAGCAGGTCTCCAGAAAACCGATCAAGACATAACACTAATTTTAGAAATTTCAGAAATAACAAGAAAAAACATCATCGACGAGGTCAATGTCCTTCCTTAAATTATACAATGTGGAAGCCATACTAGCAGAGACCAGAAGACCTGGATTCTAATTTCAGTTCCATTCTTTGCTAGCTGTGTGGCCCTAAGCAAGGCACTGTACCTCACTGAACCCTGGGATATTCATGAGGAAGTGAGAAAATAATTTCTGAACCAAATTATGTGGTTCAGAATCTTTGGAAAGGCTTTGGAATGTACAAAGTAATCTAGATTAGTAATAATCCTGTGATGATGCAGGTCAGGCAGATCATCTTCATTTCAATTTACAGATTGAAGAAATCCAAGGCCACCAAATTACTTTTTTCAGGATTTAAAACTAGCAAGCAGCAGAAATGAGACTTGGAGCCACATACCCCGCGTCCCTTTTGGAGACCTTTGCATTGTAACAAGCAGCCTTTCTCCAGCAAAACAAATGAACTGCAATGTGGCTTTCTTGTTTTTGTTACTTGTTTTATTTGTTTTCATTGTGACAAGAACATTTAATAGATTTACTCTCAACGAAGTTTTAAGTGTATATAATATAGTACTGTTAGCCACATGCATGGTACCGCCCAACAGATTTCTAACAACTTACTCATCTTACATAACTGACACTTTATACCCCTTTGAGTTGCAACTTACCCCATTTCCCCTCTCCCCAACCCTGGCAACTACCATTCTACATTCTTCTTCCAGGAGTTGAACTATTTTAGATAGCTCATGAGTGAAATCATACAGCGTTCCTTCTGTGTCTGCCTTCTTTCACTTAGCATAATGTCCTCAAGTTTCACCCATGTAGTCACATATGGTAGCACTTCCTTCTGAAACTTTCAACCAACTCTCTGTTTTTTTGAGATTTTTCTACTGTTTATTCTCTATTTCATTTATTTCTTCTCTACTTTTTATTATTTTCTTCCTTCTGCAACCTCTGGGTGAATTTGTTTTCTTTTTTCTAGTGCTCTGAAGTTAACGTTAGGTTTTTTATTTGAACTCTTTCTTCTTTTTTAATGTAGGCATTTACTGATATAAACTTCCCTCCAATACTCCTATTCATCCCACAGGTTTTGGTGTGGTGTGTTTTCATTTTGTCTCAAGATGTTTTCTAATTTCCCTTGTGATTTCTTCTTTGACCCACTGGTTGTTCATAAGGGTGTTGTTTAATTTCCACATATCTGTGAATTTTCCAGTTTTCCTTCTGCTATTGATTCTAATTTCATTCCATCACAGTCAAAATACTGGATATGATTTCAATCTTCTTAAACTGGTTAAGAATCATTTTGTAACTTAACCTGTAATCTATCCTGAAAAATGTTCCACATGAACTTGAGAAAAATGTATATTCTGTTGCTGTTGTGAGTAATGTGACATACATGTCTCTTAGGTTTATTTGGTCTATATTCAAGTCCATTGTTTCCTTATTAATTTGATCTCTGGATGTTCATCCATTATTAAAAGTGGGCTTTTAAAGTCTCCTAGTACAATTGTATTGCTGTCTATGTCTCCTTTCAATTCCATGAATGTTTGCTTTATATACGTAGGTACTCTGATGTTGGGTGCATATATATTTATAATTGTTACATATTCCTGGTGAATTGACCCTTTTGTTCATTATACAATGCCCCTTTTTTCCTCTTGTGAATTTAAGACATTATCAGCTTAAACTATGCTATTAGAACCATAACATCTATATATATAAAAGCCAAGCAACTGCAACGACAGGAACGACCAGTTGCTATGATGCACACTGTGGCCAGCCAACCAGCCTGATGGGGGTGGGGCTGGCTGGCCAACCTCCCATGGACCCTCCCCCCAGCTGGCTGGCCCAAATTGGTCCGATCGGGGCAGGCCAGCCAGAGCCATCTGTGCACGAATTCGTGCACCGGGCTTCTAGTGTTTCATATAAGTGCCATGGTAACAACAACAAAAATATCTGTAGAATCTACACAAACAAACAGAAGAGAATCAAAACATAGCTATTCAAAAAAATCAATAAAACACAAATGAACACAGCAGGAGAGAAAAGAAGAACAAAATAAATGCCAGGTAGATAGAAAACAATTAACAAAATGGCAATATTAAGTCCTTCCCTATCAATAATTACTTTAAATGTAAATGATTAAACTCCCCAATCAAAAAATATAGAGTGGCTGAATGGATTTAAAAAAAAAAAACCACCACACGATACAACTAAATGCTGTTTATAAGAAACTTTTAAATGCTGTTTTAAAAAGATTTAAGAATACACATAGGCTGAAAGCAAAAGAATCGAAAAGGATATTTCATGCAAATGGGAACAAAAGGAGAACAGGGGTAGCTAGACTTGTATCAGGCAAAATAGACTTTTAAGTCAAAACCTGTCAGTACCACTGCTTCCTGTTGGTCCCTCTTTGTAAGACTCACAGCACGCTAAGAGGTACAGGGTAAGTCAGCTGTTCCAGGTAAACAAAAGCTTTGGGACATTTTTCAGTACCTCATCCCTCTCCCTCTCCGTACGCTATAAAAGAGCCGTCTGTGTTCACGCAGGTTTACTCCCTCAGCAGGATTTCTTGGTAGAAGCAAGTGGAGTTCTGGCACCACAGGCTTAGGGATGAACCACAATATAGGGATATGGGGAGACCTGAAGGCACCAGAAAAGGGGTCATAAATCTCATTCCTGGGTTGAGGTTTAGAGACAAGGTAAGGGAGGGGCTAAGGACAATGTCTGCTCCCATGACTGTTCAAGAAACAAAAACTGGATATTTAAAGGTTTCTGTTTTAAGCCACAAATCCGTAACATCAAAACAGTCCCATCAAAGCGCCCTATTCTCTTTTTCGATGCTCTTCTCCAGTACCTGGGGTTTTATAAACCTCAACACAGCTTCCATTTCCACCAGTTCCATCATCCCCTCACTTCCGCGGGACTGCCCCACACTCTCTGGCACTTGCAGACAGGGCCAGGGCGTGCCCTGCTGCCACACCCTTTATCTTTCCAGGAATGCATTGCAAAATCCACTGCCTTTACCTCTGTTCTCCTCGTCCCCTGACCTCTTCACCTTTCCCAAGCACCCTTACAAATTCTGATGTGGAGAAAGCTACACAATGCCTATGCATAAGAAATCAGCAGCATCTACGCACACAATAGGCCAGTGATGGCGAAACTTTTGAGCTCGGCGTGTCAGCATTTTGAAAAACCCTAACTTAATTCTGGTGCCGTGTCACATATAGACATTTTTTGATATTTGCAACCATAGTAAAACAAAGATTTATATTTTTGATATTTATTTTATATATTTAAATGCCATTTAACAAAGAAAAATCAACCCAAAAAATGAGTTCGCGTGTCACCTGACACGCGTGTCATAGGTTCGCCATCACTGCAATAGGCAGTCAACTGGCGCTCACTGAAAGGAATTGCAGGAAGCCCTCTCCAGGAAAACACCTGCTACCAGACCACTGGCCTCAGTCTCTCCTGGAGTCCGGAGGCCTTTTTGCACCAGAATCACATGCAAACACACACCAGGAGCTCCATCGGGACATATGCTGTGTGTGTGTGTGTGTGTGTGTGTGTGTGAGTTTATTCCACAGGCAGCAGAGCACCAGCATAACTTCAGAGCCCACTGCGGCCAGAGCTTTAGCTGCAAGATAAAGAACAGGCAAGCAGGAGTGTGAGTGGGGGAAGGAGACAACATATCCAGAAAAGAGAAAAAACAAGTGAAAGAAGGGACCCCAGGTGGTGCAGGAGGATGGAAGGAGGGAGACAGGGCTGGGCTCCCCGTGCTGCCATGTCTCAGCAAGCCGCAGAGGCTGCTGAGGAAGGGAGGCAGCTCTGATCCATAAATCAAAATCTTAACTCGGAGAGCACGTGTTCAAAGGGATGCATGTAAATTTCTTTCAAAGCTGATGAAACTGCTTCCTCCCTTAAAATGGAAAGTCCAGGGAGGAAGAAATTGAAGTGCTAGGGCCGGCACCACCTCCAGGGGTGGGCAAACTTTTTGACTTGAGGGCCACAATGGGTTCTTACACTCGACTGGAGGGCCGGAACAAAAGCATGGATGGAGTGTTTGTGTGAACTAATATAAATTCAAAGTAAACATCATTACATAAAAGGGTACGGTCTTTTTTTTTCAATAGTTTTATTCATTTCAAACGGGCCAGATCCGGCCTGCGGGCCGTAGTTTGCCCACGGCTGAGTCCTAATCTGTCAAAGCGTGAATGGCGGAGCGACCCGCAGGGGTGTCAGATACATAGGAAGTTGATATCAGCTTGGACCTTCCTCCCGGAGGAACCTGGGTCCGTGTTGCAGCTGTGTGATCTTGGGTGCGTTACTGGCCCCTCACTTTACCTATCTGGCTAAGGGTCCCTCTCCCTAAAAAAAAACAGAAAATGCCTTCCTTGAAAGACTGACACCAGAATTAAATGAGATCTTGCAGAAAATAAACATTCAATAAAATAAGGCAAAACTTAAAACAATTTGGGGAAACATCTCAGAGCCTTCTGCAGAGAGGAAGAGGAAAACAACAGAATCATCATCTCCATCCGTGGAGCTTTACGGGGGCTAGAAAGCCCTTTGACAGCTAGTGCTTACAGCGCAGGGATCGCTCTTAGTGTGGTGACTGAGAGCGAAGGCTGCAAAGCGGGACTCCACCTGAGCTCAACACCTGCACCTGAGACCTGCAAACTGTGGAGCCGTGAGCATCTCCTCACCTATTCAGCTCCTCGTCCATGAAGTATGGACAACAGTAGTTCCCACCTCATGAGGCTGTGGAGGGGAATAGCTGAAAGAACATGCAAGGAATATACTAAGAGCTCAATAAATACTAACTCATTATCCCTCACTTTATAGAACAGCAAAAACAACCCTGGGTGTTTTTGCTGTTCTATAAAGACTGTGGCACTTGCCCAAGAATTCCCAGGGAAGTGAGAATCTGGGCATAGGTGCAGGACGCCAGGCTCTAAGCTCATGGGCCTTCTGCCTGCACAGGGTCTGACCTGGACTCCCCACTCATTCAGTTGTTGATGGGACACAACACCTGCAGGACCTAGAGGTGCATCAAGGTATCTGCAAGGAAGGTAAGTAAAAGAAATCAACTGAGGAATCCAAAAAGCAGAAAAAAGGAGCCACTGGCATTGAAGGCATGATATGAGAGTTGGTACTCGGAGCTAACACACAGGCTGTTCCCTCTGCCTGGAAAACCCTCCCTAGCTTCTTCTCTTCACTCTGCACCTGCCTATATACTAAGAATCACTGAGATATATCATTTGGAGCTCCAAAGAAACAGAACCAATGGGGGGGAGGGGAGAGATAGAGATAGAGATAGAGAGATAAAGAGAGGGAGAGAGAGAGAGAGAATGGCTATCATCTATCTATCTATCTAATTTCATGGAATTGGCTCATGCAATTGTGGGACTGGCAAGTCTGAAATCCATAGGACAGGCTGACAAACTGGTAAGGCAGGCATCGATGTTGTAACCTTGAAGCAGAGCTTCTTTCTCTCTGGGAAATCGCAGGTTTTGCATTTAAGGCCTTCAGCTGATTAGAAGCGGCCCACCCACATTATTCAAGGGCAATCTCCTTTACGTAAACTCAACTGATAGATGTTAAACAGACCTAGAAAACACCCTCACAGCAACACCTCAATTACTGTTTGGTTCAGTAACTGGTTACCGGAGCCCACTGAGGTTGATACTTTGAACTAACTCACCTTCACGGATGTCGTCAACTCAGATGTTCCTTAAGCACACCTACCCCGGCCCCTCAAGCCAGGTCAAGGCCTCCCATTGCACGCTGACGGTAGCCTGTAGCTCTCCTTCAAGATGTGGACTAAAATAATTACAGTTTACATAATTTTCTGCTTCAGGTATAAGCACCACCATGGCCGGACTGTTTCTGTCCTTGGGACGCGTAGAGTCTGCGGTGTCTGGCTCTCATGTGGTGGGCTGTATGAACATTCACCCTTTTGGAAACTTGTCATCTAGGAGTGACGGTGGCAGCTCAGCAGGGACTGTACGTGGGGCACTGTCGGTCTAAAACTTGTTTTTATTCTTTCTTTAAGCTGGTCATCAATTTCTAGAATTCTGTAGAACAGATTAGGAGAAATCTTGTTTTCTTCTTGGGAAAAAAGAAAACTGGACAACTGTTTTCTTCCCGGCATGGATGGGGCGATGGGGCGCTTGATCTTCAGGGGATTATCAGAGCGTGATAGGAGGGGTGGATTTGAAGTCTGGAGGGAAATGTTCAGACAGGTTTTTTTCTTCCCCTTTCCCTCTGCACTTGGATGACTCCTCCTGATGTGTTTATTGCCTGATTGGTTCCTTTGTTCTTGAACATTTTTAGATTCTCAGTTCAGAGCCAACCCCCTTGTTACCGATGCCGGCTGGGTCTGAGTGGGGATTTACCACAAGTTTGAAGGACTTGCACCCTGGCTTCCTGCGGGAACTGGCTGAACTGTGATTTCAGAAAAGTCAGTCTTTAATGCCTCCAATGGCCCCTTTTTCTGCTTTCTGGATTCTATTCTTCAGGGAGAATTCAGAGATGTGGTGGCATCTGCCAGGTGACAGGGAAAGAAGGGGATCAAGGAGGAGTTAGTACATTGAAAGCGAATGTGCGGGAAATAACAGTTACTGAAAACTTGGTCAAACGTTATAGACTTACCAGTTAGCTAGGAGGACAGCGGGCAAGTTATTTGGAAAAATCTTTTGACAAAGGCTTAGAATGGAAGATGGGATCTCAGACTTGAATATCAGCTGGTGCCAAAACATCTAAGGAAAAGATCAATTGCTCTTTATATAAGAGAACAATCTGGGGTTTTGCTGATGATCTGGGTGTGAGATGAAGAGAAGACAGCAGAGGAAGGCCACTGACATGCATTCATGGTGGGACCTAGGGAGCTGTGATTGAGCCTCCCCCCAAAACACACACACACACACACACACACCCACACACACTATCTCTACCAGACACACACACACACACACTCTCACACACACTTACAGACCCAGACACACACACACACTCTCACACACACAGACGCACACACTCACAGACCCAGACAGACACACACATTCACACACACACACACACACACACTTACAGACCC
>NW_006298351.1:736751-761910 GCF_000327345.1 Myotis davidii
AGGCATTGGTATTGTCTACCTACTTCACACGTACCCGAAGTGAGAATTATTGTGATTACTATAAAAACTGAAGAAGAGAATCAGTCTTGTGTTGGGGTAGACGTGATGCCAAAAGTTCTCAACAGGGCAGGACCTTGGGTCCCAGGTGGTGTGAGGGACGCCAGTGCTCGGGAACTCCCTCCATCTTGGGAAAGGCTTTGGGTATCCACAGGCTGCAGAATGAGCAGCATCCCAACTAGACTCCCCTGAATCTCAGAGCAGTTGACAACTAG
This sequence comes from Myotis davidii, assembly GCF_000327345.1. Classification (NCBI taxonomy): domain Eukaryota; kingdom Metazoa; phylum Chordata; class Mammalia; order Chiroptera; family Vespertilionidae; genus Myotis; species Myotis davidii. The sequence continues at coordinate 737,024 of NW_006298351.1, forward strand.
CTAATGGCCAGGATGAAACATGGATCTCAGTTAACAGCCATAACCACTCTATGAGGTACCTTCTCATCCCCACATTACTGACAAGTCAAGAAAAGCATGCATGGAGATTAACGCACACACCTAGTCAGCAACAAACCTGGGCTAGAACCCAGGCTCCTGACGACCAATTCCATCACAAGATAAAGCATGTACCATGAGCTGCTCTAAGAGCATGCATTAACTCATTTAGTCTCTCTTTTCTATATAGGAAACTGGAATTATGCAGGGTCCTCTCTCAGGGTCATGCAGCTAGCAATAGAGCCAGGGTTCAAATGCCTGCAGTCTCTGCCAGCACGGGAACTTAGCCACTAGAGCAGTGGTTCTCAACCTTCCTAATGCCATGACCCTTTAATACAGTTCCTCATGTTGTGGTGACCCCCAATTTCATTGTTACAAATTCCGATGGTTTTAGGCAACCCCCTGTGAAAGGGTCATTCGACCTCCAAAGGGGTCACGACCCACAGGTTGAGAACTGCTGCGCTAGAGTGTCCCACATGTCCTGCTACCTCCAACTAACCGTTCTTTCCAGCATGAAACCACAGCCCTGTCATCTCCCTGCAGCCAGTCATCAGTGTATATCTCCTGCTGCTAGCTGCTCCACGTTATTGTACTTTCATATCTCGCATCTCCTTGCACTCAGTTATGACATGCACCCAGTTTATGAGAGGCCACACCAATGACCTGTGCTTTGTATTTCAAAAATATTTGCATTGTGGTTTCCAAAACCCCAACCACAGGGAAATAAATTAGCAACCAGAAACACCTTGGGTGTCAGGTCAATAGCTTCTGAAAGATCCTAGATGGAGCTGCTTGAAGCTTTTATTAGAAAGTCAGCCAACCATTCATTCGCTGATTTATTCATTCAACAAATTTTTATTGAGCTTCTGCTACAATAGGAGGAGGTGGATGAGATGTAGGAATTATAATAACACGTAGCCTTGTCTGTACAGAGTTCACATTCTCCAGGAAGGCAGAAACCTATCTGAAATGGAGAATTTTACAAGAGGGCTTATAAAAAAAGCGAACTGTCTTGACAGGTAGTGAGATCCCTGTCAGCAGAAGTAATCAAGGAGCCTAGCTGACTCTTCATAAAGAATAATACACATGGAATTCAAGCATCAGAGGTCTGCTTGTACCAGACTAACATTAGGTTCCCTGGAAGTACTGGGATCCTATGAAAACAAAGCAGAAGCAGTCAAATGCAATAATAACAGGATCTGTCAGATGCACTAGAACACACATCACGGAAGAATTAATTCCAACTGGTGGAAGTAGGAAAGGTTCGTATGTTGTTGGGGACAGTGAACAAAGTGTGGTTAATTTGAAGCCAACCTACGCATAGCTTTCAAGGCCCTTGGCTTCCCAAAGTATTTAACCTTTCTGGGTTTTAGTCTCCTAATCTCCAAGACAGCGTTAATTATGCCTGCCCTGTCCATTTCTCCTGGCTGCTGAGGGGATCAAATGAGATAAGGTTTAAAGTAGTCCGTAAACTAAAAAGTGTTTTGCAAATATGTCAAATTAGAAAAAGTGCAAAGGGACCAAATGTTAATGGTGAAATTTCAAGCCTCAATAGGTAGGATGCGTCTTTTAGTTGGACACTTCCCTTCAGATCTCAAACCATGTCACTAACACTGATCGCAGAACATCCTCCTTGAGTTAACTGCAATCCGGGGTCCACTGTGTCCTTGGTAGTTTTGTGCATGATTATTCAGTTCCTTCCTTCAGTTACCCAATCAGCATACATAGCTGGTAACTGTTGGTCTTTCCAAAACCTGTTCGTTACCCTGCCATAGAAAAGATATGTTTATTTCCCTATTCACTGAGATCAAATAGCAAGATCCCCCATTGCTTGGCTTTCTATATTATCTGAGACAGAACCAGCAAAAAGAACAGATGTGTTAAATAAATGCATTTTGATATATGCCAAGATCCACTACTGATAAGATCGACATGGAATCCTAAGTTCCAGGGACACCTACTGATGTTTCCAAGTTCAGCCAGTGGCCACTGGGCACTTGCTATGGACCAGAGCCTGTGGTGGCAACGCTCAGGGACACTGAGATGAACAGGACATGGCTTCTGCTTTTCAAGGAGCCCACATATTGGTGAACACTCTTCGAAAGTGACCAAGAGAATGGACTAGACTAAATGGACTGTAAATCAAGACAACTACCCCAGTCCTAGAGCTGATGCTGACTTGCTAGTTGACCTCCGTTAAGACATCTTACTGCTTTGTGTCCATCCTTTGTCAGCACTAAATGAACACCCATAAAACACTGTTTCAAAACCTGTTGGAAATGTTTGCCTCCTACCAACCAGCTGCTGCAAAGTCCTAATAAAAAATGAAAGAAAAACAACATTCAACCTCTCAGATGAGTCACTCACACACTAATTATACAGCAACTTTATTCTGCAGCTTCCAGAGGAAAGAGGAAAGACTTGAATAAATTATATTATTTTATCCAAATCAACAAATTCCTTCTTTCTGACCTTGCTTGGATTTGGAATCACTGACTTAATGAAAATACAGAACCAGACTGGAGAGATACAGAGATTCATGACTAATGTGTTTCTGGTAGAACCTGTATTTTATTTATTTATATATATTATGCACAAATTCATGCACCGGGCCACTAGTTTACAATAAGAAAACAAGACACTGCTGTCAATGTAGGGCTAACTTACGTTAGCTCCTTATATTTCTAGAAGTTGGTTGTTTTGTTCTTCCTCTCTCTCTCTCTCTCTCTCTCTCTCTCTCTCTCTCTCTCTCTCTCTCTCTCTCTCTCTCTCTCTCTCTCTCTCTCTCTCTCTCTCTCTCTCTCTCTCTCTCTCTCACACGCACGCACGCGCGCGCGTGCACACACACACACACACACACACACACACCCCACACATTCTAACACTACTAAAAGGCTCCAATAGGCTGGTAATTGATTTGTCTATGGCAAGGGGAAGTGAGCTGTCAGCAGAAATCCATCTTTCCTGTTTGCCGCAACTCTTTATTCATAACACTTCCCACATCCTAACAAACCCACCATACAATTGTGGACTTCATGGGAAATTGGCAACATCCCAACCCTAGTCATTGTATCTATACTAGCAAAAGCCAATCAGGGAAATCCTATTCCCACTGCTTGTGATTAGTTAACCAATAGGCACGTGACTCAACACATCACTGATAGAGGAGAGGGATGCTCTGCTCCGGGACTTCTAGACAAAGATATCTTATTCCTAGGAAGGAAAGAGCAGAAGATGGCACCTTTATGCCTCTGGAAATGTTGTCTGCAAGTAACACCTGGAACTGTTGTAATGTACCCCGTGAATCACGCAAGGATGCCTCAAGAAGTCGAATTAAGAAGTCACATTTATTGCAAATCAGGGACTACGAGGGGGCATTTTGCTCTCCCAAATCTTGCAGTAATTACCTAGCCCCAACACCAGATTTATGTAGGCAAAAATCACAAAGGTATTGATTACATCTCAATGTTTGGAATGAGGAACCTGGTTTGCAAAAAAGCAGTTTACAGAAGCAGAATTTGAGCAAGTTAGTTAAATCATAGTTTTGGGTCTCTGGATCACTGAATCAACAGAAACACATTGCCTGGAGCCATGGATCTTGGGACCATTGAGTTGACAGGAACATATTATCTGGAGCCCTCAGGTCTTGGGACCACTGAGTCAACGGAAACACGTTATCTGGAGCCACTGAGGCAATTTAGGGTAATTGTGCTGTCCTGGTTCCCAGGTACAGAAGAATGTGCTTTCTAAAACCAATATGACCACAACCAATGGGGTATTCACATTACAATCAGTAAGGTTTTCAATCGAATGGGATGATTTATATAATTCAGAAAATCAAAATAACTCTTCTATTGTTAAACAAAGCAAATAAGTACAGAAGCCAAACAGCAGGGTTAAAGTTAAACTATAGTTTCTACCTGAGATGACTGCTACCATACTTCAGAACATCTATAGCATTTTGTTAACACTCTGAGAATGAAGCCAATATACGAAGCCAAGAGCATCAGAGAGAAGTGGTCCAGGAACACCTGCAGCCCATTCTACCTTAGACATTTTGTTATGTGAGATGTGTCCTTTGCCCTCAAGCCATCTTTATTTGGACTCTCTGTCACTTGCAACCCAAATCTTCCTAGCCGGTGTGCCCATCATATGTCGGGGGGACTCCCTTCTCTGCGTCCCGCATGGAGAGAGCGAGCTAACCAGTTCTTATAAGAAGGAGGCGCTTATGGGATTAGAGAAATGAAAAGACACACACAGAAACAGAAGGAAAAGCTGGGTCTGGGTGGGCTTCTGTTCTCTTCTGGCGGAGAGACAGAGAGACCCAGCACTGAAGCAGCGTGTTTATTTTATAGCCCAAATTCCCCAAGATATCAGGAGGTTTCACCAAAACTCAAGATAAGGGAGGTATTCCGGGTGCTTGACTGGATTTACATAATAAAAACCCATTCCTGGCACTGAGGCTTTGAAGAGCTGAGCTGAAGGCATTCTCACCTTTTGGTCAGAAATGCCCCCAAGGTAGGGCTGTGCCCAGGCCTTGGGTTCAGTCAACATGACATGAAGGAGAGCCATGGCGCTTTCCCTGGCAGGGGGCCTCCCACACTATCATATACTCCTGTGAGTGTTCCCCACTGCCATTTTCAACTCTACCAACAGCAGCACAAGGGGAGAAGCAGCCCATTCGTCTCATGGAAGAGCTTACCAAGGGCCCACACCAGGGGATTATTTGAGATGTTTGATGGGCACTACATCCTGTTGGTGCTAATGTTTATAAGAACCTATGCATGTGTTAACACTCATATAACTGTGTAACAACAAACAAAAAATAAAGAAGGAAAAGTTACTATGGGTGTGAACGTGGAAAAGGATACAGAAATGCCAAGTAAAGGGAGAAACTGGAACAAAAGCATAGTGGTCTGAAAAAAAAAAACTAGTCAAATTTAGGGAAACAACAAATAATTTGATATGACAGAGCCCAAGTTGGTGGTTTGAGTGGAGGGGCCAGATAATTCAGGGACTTGGAACACATACTAAGGCGTTTGAACTTTACCATATAGCTTAAGGGCAGGGCAGCTATTGGAGGATTTTTAACCCATGGAAAATATGATCATATCTGAAATTTATAAAGATCGTTCTGTGAACAGCATAGTTGGTGGTTGGGAAGAGCAAAACAAGAGGCCAAGAGTTCAGTTAGGGTAGGACTGAGTCATAAATACAAGACATCATAAGGATATTTGCAATGAGGTCAAAAAGAAGAAGACAGATGATATAAATCAGATTAACGAGGCAAAAGTATAAAATTATAAGAGTTGACAAGTGATCGCATTCTGCTTATTACCCAATTCAGCTTTGCAATGGAGGCAATTATTATTTCCACCTTATAGATGAAGAAACTGGCCTCAAGGTAGTTGAAGGACTTGCCAAGGTCACACAATTACTTCCTGTCTGAGCCAGGAGCCCATCCAGGTCCAACTCTACAACTCAGGTCTTTCCCCTTGACCATCTACACACCTCAACCATACCCTCCCTACAAGTCATTTGTATGTTTACAAACATTTATTCCTACCCACTCTGCAGCTTCCATTTCCCAGGAGAAAACAATGCACATTCATTTGATGGTGCTTTAGATCACCTATCCCAAGTGTCTTCAGCCTTCTGATCATACTTGTCTACATGCATCTCAAACAACCTCGTCCTGCCTGGGTTAAGGAGTCCCTCCCTGAAATCAGTACTTGGGCTCTGTAGTAAATACAGAAGCAGCAGACCTTCCATTACTTCTCCAACTTACCAAAAATACATAAAACCCAAATAGCTCAAGTACTTTCTAAAGTATTTTTATTATTTTCTTTATTCTACTGCCCGAAGTTGCAAGCGACCTCACTTATAAAACCTGATGAACTATTAGTTGTTTCAAAATATTGCTCATTCTTTGTTTGACTTGTCCAAACCCCACCCAGGCATTTGTAGAAAGCTTTATAGTTGGATACATGGGCTCTGTTCTACCTATGGAATCTAAACATTTTTAATATATTGTGCTTTGTATATTGACTGGTAAATTCATTAAACAAATAAGTGGTAACAGTCCCTTATAAATGGTTTTGAAGAGGAAGAGAATATATGACTGAGATCCCAGCTCATGAAATCACATTCAGAACCTACCTCATCTTGTTTGTCCATTATCAATAAACGGAATCTATTAAATTTCACCCGGTTGTCAGGCCACATAATTGGAACTCATATTTAATTCATCTCTCACATTTAATTAATCAACCAATTGATTCAACTTCCTTAAAACAAATACAAAAAACCTCAAAGCCAAGCAGTTTTTCATTCCCCGTCACTATCGCAGCCCATGACACACTCTCTGGAGCAAGCTCCTAATTAGGCTCCTGGAGTGTTGTCTTGCCTTAACCTGTTCTCCCCTCTGCAGCCAGAGTGTAGATCTGGCCAATCTGTTCTCATCATCTGCCCGCTTGACACTCTGCAGTGCCCCCTCCCACCCCCATGGCCCAAAATAGAGGCAGGCAATTCTCTGCTCAGTGCTCAGGGCTCCAGCCTCCTCCTCGCCTCCTCCCTCGCTTGCCCTCCTCCAGGAGCACCTTTCAGTTCCCCAAGGCGACTTGTTTTTTTTCCTCACATCTCGGCTTTTTCGCCTACTGCTCCTTCAGCCTGCAACACTCCACTTCCGCTTTTTTTCTCGCTAATTCCTATTCGTTCTTCAGATCTCAGTTTAGCTCTCATTCGCTCCACCAATCCCTCCCTGGCCTCCAAGACTGTGAATTCCAGCGCTTCTCCTTCCTCTATTTATTTCACCAGTCGCCATATTCCCGGGACCTTGTGCCATTTTCTAATACCAGGTCATCCCACCAGAGGTATTTTTTGGATGGCTTCAATTTCTTAAAAACAAACACAAACACATCTTTCCTTCGAAAGGAAGGAGGCACAGCCAAGGAAGACCTTGTCTGTCCTGGGGATCGATGTGTTGTGTTAATGGAAAAGATCTCCAAGGTAAAATATGGCTGCAGGTGAAGTGAAAAACAAACCTGAAAAAAACCACAGAAGACTGGGACCCAGAGGTGAACAAATGAGATCAAAGAAGTTAGCTTGGGCTCACATTCTCTGGTGCTTCAATCCTGTCCATGCAGCAGGCACAGTGGAGACAGGCTTTAGAGCTCGCTCTCTCTCTCTCTCTCTCCCTCCCTCCCTCCCTCCTTCATTCATCTAATCTTAAAATGATGCTGGTACAAATCATCTCCTAGGCATTGTGCTAGGAACACTGAGTTCTAAAGGGATTCACAAAGAATATATGCATTTAAACTACATAATTTGAAAATAAATGAAGAGTCACAACAGAGATGTGTGCACACAAACTCTCCTAATGCACCCTGCGAGAGCCTGCTCTGGCACTCCGGGCTGTCATTCTTGCCCTCACCCAACCCATTTCCAAGATGCCCTTCCTCACTGGCTCTCGGAGGAAGCGTTGTACCTGTTAGATATTGGAATATAGATTTCAACATGAATGTGGCCATGAGGAATAGACAGTCCATGTGGTTCCCCAGAGTTTGTAAGATGAAAGCAGCCAAAGAAAGGAACTCATGTGTAATTAACTACCTGTTCGTGTGTCACTTTGGTTATTTGTTCTGTCTCAAATTTTCTCATCTGAAAAAGACCAACTGTCACCTGCTAAAGAATGCTCCACAAAACACCTAAAGGACATGAATGGGCTTTTCTCAGAACCAGAGTCCTGAAATCCTATACATTTTGGTTGCCATTTCTTCACTTCGGGCCTTTTCAGAGCCTTTCACGTACTGAAGTGTGCTGCGCATCACACACAGGTTGGGTATCGTTCGCCACTTTATCTGAAATACCCACAGAGCCCTTTTATCAAGAAGTGACTCACGGACCACCGTTGGGTGGAATACACTGGATCTAGTCTAACCCACTCCTTCAGACAAGGAAAACGGGGGTCAGAGCAAAGGAGGGACTTGCCCAAGGCCACCCAGTTAGTGCACGGGTAAGTGAGAACTAGATTCCACTGTCGGTTCTCTGCTGCCAGGTGTACTGTCCGTTAATTATGACGAAGGCTCCCTCCCAAGGCTCCTGGCTGTCGGAAGGCCCTAATGAGATGTAAGAGGGTGGGATTAGCAAAGTCTCAATGGTAAGCTCTGTGTGTGGATCTCTCTGCTATTAGAAAGCTCCCAGTAACAGGTGTCTCTATAACCTGAAATTCAATCAGCATTTATTACATGACCATCACCTCCATGAGCCTGAGCAGGAAGACCAGTGAGTACCAAGCTCCACCGTCCAGAAGCTGGACCGACACGAACAGACACCACCTGGGAAATGGACCGGTTTTCAGTTTGCTGTGTAAGCCCATTTACCTTCGCTCTCCAGGCTCCAGATCCTTGGCCAACACTTCTACTTGACTTTCTCAAAGGATTTCACTAATGAGTAAAACACTTGCAAAAACAGAACCTACACAAATGCTAAACAGTATCTCTGTGATTCACTGGTTAATATGGAATCAGAAGTGAGATGCAACCCCTTTTGGCCCGGGAAACTCACTCTGAACCAGCACATTTAATAAACAAAGAGAAGGCCCACAAATTAAAAAGCAGCATTGGAAACTTAATCAGATATTCTCTCAATTTACTCACCACCCCTGTGGTGCTATCCAACGTTATTAGTATTTTATTCTGTATTCTCTTTTAAAGTGACATTTACATTCATTTACAATACTAGCACAAAATTCTATTACAAAGGAAAGAACTTTTATAACTTTTTTATTTTTTTCCTGGTTACTGTCCCCAGGTTTTCAATCTCCTAATAAGGACTCTTTTGTTTTATTTCATGTCTGAGAGAGGAACTGGGGAGTCTCTTCAGGGCCATTTCCTGCTGGGTTGTTAAACGCAGTGGGGACACCGTCTTGGAGGGTACATGCTCTAATTGGCTATAAGGGCCAGGAAGTTGAACTTTCTCGGTCTCCTTTTATCCTGAGTGTCTTGCAAGTTTCTAATCATTCTCTGGTTTGGCTCTGACTTTTAAAAAAACAATCCTAAGAACTCAGCAACGAGGAAGCAGATATGCTGGGCCATTCCCACCTCCCAACTTCGATGACCTCACACTCCATTTCCCCAGAAATGGTCATTGCAGCTCTCAACATCCCTGACCCAACAGCTCCCTCATCTCTCAGTGCCACCTCTGACTGTCCAGACGCAAGTTGTGGTCTATGTGAGACGGAAGGAAACACAGGGATCATCACAACACTCTTCATTTTACAAGTGAGGAAACGGAGGCCCAGAGAAAGTAATTTATTCAAGATTATCCAAATCTTCTTGCTCTCAACCCAATGTTGGTACTCTCAACCCTGGAGTTCTTTCGAGAGCCGCCATCAGCACGGGTACTAAATCTCAGCCAGAGTGAGTACCAAATCTACCTACTGATCCAGGCCTCCAGGGATTGGTTTCCTGAAACACTTTTTGCTTCTCCTAAGATTTTTTTCCGATTTGTAATTAACACAGACAGTGGATTACATATGGCCTCCATGTTTACTTCTCTGTGTGAGTTCCATGGCAGCGGCATTGTTTATCAGTTCAATATGTCTAAGACAGCTGCTAGTTCCTCGGGTAAATCAGCCCGTCCTTTTCTTCAGTCCTCTACCCCAGCTATTCCTACAAGCCACCCACTCCAACAGCAAGCCAGCCAGCAGTGCCCTTGACACCGAATCGACACGTGTCAAAGGGTGAAGTTAGAGAATGTAAGAGTTTATTTTATGTTAGCTGTGTATGCCCCTTAAATATATGAAAACATTCTTTTTCAAATATACCAAATGACTCACTGATATATTTATCCCATTAAGATCTACCATGCATCTATTAGATGTCTGCTAACATGCTGAGTACAGGGGAGACAAAGATGATCAGCACAGACTCTGACCTTGAGTGGCTCTTATCCGGATGAGCAAACCAGTCTCTGAGCATGTATGAACAGCCACATAATAAACGGCATTAGATGAGGGACAGAAAGGAGGTCCAATCCTCCTTGAGAAATGACAATGCTTCCCAAGGAAGGTGACTATTCAGGCAGGTCCAGTGGATATTAGAAGAGAAAGGAACCCCTGAGAAAACACAGCTTGGCTCTCTGATCTCAAAACAATTAGAAAATGTGATCCCATTGGGCAACTGAGAAACATGAAACTCAAGAAGACCGTGCAACTTGAACAAGGTCACCTTGCTCGCGACCTTGCCATTTCTCAAGTTCCCAGACTCTTCTGTTCCTCCTCAGTCAAAAGGCAGCACCTTCCAGATGTGCCAATAAGGTAAAAACAAACAAACAAACAAACAAACAAACAAAAACCACTGTAGGACTCCTCCAGGACCCAAGATTTATTGGCATCACCAGTAACCCTTGCTCAGTAAAAGAATACACCACCACCACCCCCGCCACACACACACACACACACACACACACACTCTCAACTGAGTTCCCATCAGCAACCAGAAATTGTTGCAATCTAACGCATTTCTATGTTTTGGTTTTCTTAATTTATTTCAGGCACCTCATTTTCCTGGAACAAGTGCCGTTATTTATGACACAGCAGCAAACACTTTACATTTATAGAGGTTATGAATTTTAGAAATGGCTTTAGTGGCAATTTAATCTGTCCTAACTATGAGGCATTTTACAATGACAATTAAATTATTATTAAAAAATAAACCTCAAATGACATCCTTATCACTTATCAACATATCAAAAGTTTCACTGAGTTGCATTCTGGGTGGGTCGTAAATATCCCAATGTAGGCGTAGTGATTCCTTGCAATAAACTTGAGTGAACTTAATTAACTCCTACAGTATATTTAAAAGAAAATTCCTCACACATTTTGATGTCGGGGAATGAAACATTATTTGAAAAGTGGGTTTATTGCATTCCATGGTGCACACTGATATTTAATATTTAAAGACTCTTAAATTTGATGTACTGTGCCGATAGCTGAAGGGTTTAGTCCCGCAGTGTGGGAGGGTGAGATGGCAAATTTCTCTCTGCAGCTCATAGAGGGAGGTTTTAATTTGACTGGCCAAGCCCCCCATACACTGATCTATTAAAGTCTATGCTCAAAGAAGCATCAAGGATGTTAATGTATACTTTATCAGATTAATTTTAATGTAGGCTTGCTGAATAGCTAATTCCCAACTGTTCCAAAACAACGCTACTCCAAATTAGCCAGGGTGCCGCACTGATGGCAGCAGATAACATGTCAGCAAAGAATCATTTATTGCAAATTAAAAATGAGGGGGTTCGTTTGTTTTTCTCCATAGAGAGTCTAAAAGAGAAAAAGAAAAAGTCAGTCTTAACCCACTTCTGATCTGAACTTATGGGGCACAGGCCAACATAAGATTGCTTTGTTCCAATCCACATCTTGATTCCCTCAGACAGCAACAGGGGTTTCCATTTCAAATACTAGAGCTGACATTTGACTTAAATATAGTGATCTCTCTTATGCCCAAGCTTCTATGTACTTAAACGGCAATGGCCAAACATGGTTCTTTCTCCCTTGAAAAGCAGAGATGGAGATAGTTTTAACAAAATAATGGAAGACAACCATACAACAGGGCTTGTCCAGGCTAAATCACTTTAGCCAACATAACCAAGCCCACTGCAAAAACAATAAAAATGTGGAAGCATTCACTCTTATAACCTTCCCAGGACCAGAGGACTCATTATGGGAGGCAGCTCACTCCGTTGCCTGAATGACTTACTCAATTTCCTTCAGTAACTCCCAAGGGGCCTTCACCCAGGTTCTTAGGTAACTTTATGTGTATGGCTGTGTACTTCTATTTTTGTATTCAATAAGTCCTCACTTAACACCATTGATAGGTTCTGCAGCTTTAAGTGAAACGATGTACAACAAAGCCAATTGTACCATAGGCTAATGATATAAACAAGAGTTAATTCCTACAGAATCTCCATGTTACAGCAAAATGAAGTTGAATGAAACATCATTATTCCAAAGCCTGCTGTATTTATGTGCCCATTGTACTGTGCACCTATTTTTACAATTACAACTTTGTAGCAAAGTCTCTCATAAGTCATTTTTAGGTTTTGTTGTTTGCTATCATAATCTGCTTTCGGCAATAACCCAACAAATATAAATCACAGTTTCTTCATTTGTAAAATAAGAGAATTAATCTGGCAGTGTCTAGTTTTTAGTTCCAGCTCTAAAAAGGATAAGCACTATAGGGCTCTAAGTTCCAACCACTGTTCCTTGCAAAAAAAAATACTTATGAGCATCTACCACATATCAGGCGCTATGCTAGCCATGGATATAAACTGTGAAAAATGTAGCCAAAGGTGATGTTCTCATAAATCCTGTAGACTAGGCTTTATTTCCTCAGTATTTGCTACTGTTATGAAAGTGGTGCTACCATTTGTTTGTGCTAAAATGGATCATTTTTACTCTTTAATTTCTGTGTCTGGGAGGTAACAACCAAGGCAAGGCTTCCCTTCCCATTATTCCATCCACATGCCTTTAAATTCTAGCATGATGTATTTCTTAATAAATGTTTCCAACTCCATTACCAAATAAAAGGGCATCTTTGGCTCCCCTTGACTAAGTAGGCGAATCCTTTGTAAGGGAGAGAAGAAGAACACCTGGCAGATGTGGGCTAGAGCAAGACTCCAATATGGAGCTTAGGATTCTCCCTCTCCTATGCCCAGGTCCATTTTACTTTCCCAGATCTGAAACATTTTTTGAACGATGTTACATTCTTGTAGTTTTAAGGGCCAGATATATTCCCTTAATTATACCAATCCTCAGAAATTCTATTCTGGGGCTATAACTGCTCAATTCTGTGTGAAGATATGCATTTACATTTATATGCAACCAGAGACTCTGCAAACGAAAATGACTAAATGAAAGAAATTTAAAGATTTACCAGAAAGTGCTTAGAAAAGGAATTTGGCTCCTGGCCTCTGGTTTAGACTAGTTTGTTTTAGACCAATAATCCTGTGGAGAACTAGAAAATTATATCAGTTAGATCAAGTATAACAGAACTAGAGGCCTAGTGCACAAGATGTGTGCACTCAGGGGAGGGGGTCCCTAAACCCAGCCTGCACCCTCTCACAGTCTGGGAGCCCTTGGGGGATGTCTGACTGACGGCTTAGGAGAGATGACCTAAGTTGGCAATCAGACATCCTCGAAAGTGGAAGAGGCTCCCACCACCGCCACTGCACTCACCAGACGTGAGCCCGGCTTCTGGCTGAGTGGCACTCCCCCTGTGTTTGCACACTGACCACCAGGGGCATCTCTGTGTTGAACATCTGCCCCCTGGTGGTCAATGCACATCATAGTACCGGTTGTCTGCCATTTGGTCGATTTGCATATTAGCCTTTTATTATATAGGATAGTCACTGTGAAGACATCTGAGAACTACCAAGACTTGAAACGCTGAGATGCCAAAGAGAAGGAAAGTCCAGAGAGGTGAGTCTAACATTCGGTGCTGCCTTACTCCTCGAGGCGTTCGATGATTCAGAAGGGGTCTCTGAGTGGCTTAGAAGCTCATCATAAAGTGGCGGTTTAGAGGTCAAGAAGCTGAACAGGGTGTTCTTATAGGGCAGGAGAAATTAAAATTGGAGTACAGGGCCTTCCAAGAAGGATCTTTCTTCTGGGATTTTTGAAAGGCTCTATCCCAAAGTGAAGATAAACAAAAACTAAAGAAGCTCTTAAAGGCAATGAAACTACTCAGTATGAAACCGCAATAGTGGATACATGTCGTGATACATTTGTCCAAACCTATAAAATATACACCACCAGAAGTGAACTCTAATGTAGTCTATAGTGTATGGTGGACAACGATATGTCAAAATAGAGTTGTCAATTGTAACAAATGTACTACTCTGGTGGGGGATATTGACAATGGAGGAATCTATGCATGTGAAAGGGGGCAGGAGGTATATGGAAAACCTCTGTACTGTAGACTTAATTTTATTATGAATCTAACACTGCTCTAAAAATGTCCATTAAAAAGAAACACACAAAAAGCTCTTTAAAAAGACTAAAACCCAGCTTCAAATTAGCTCAATCTCTGATTTAATTTTTAATCTTCCCCTAATCTAACAGTCTTTCAGAAGCAAATGTGAATCCTCTCTAGAGGATCAATATGTTTAAGAAATTTGATGCCGGGATAGATAATTTCAGCAAAGGATTAGAAGCCATACACAGGGTTAAAATAAGAATTCCAAGATAGAAAAATATGGTAACTGAAATTTAGCACAATAGATGAGTTAACAAAAGATTAAATAGAGCACAAGAGAGAACTGTTAAACTGGAAGATAAGACAAAAGTAAATATCTAGCCTAAGGCACAGAGAAAACACAATATAAAAGAGAGTAAGACACAATGATACATCCTGAAAAGGTCTGACAAACTACCTACATTTGGAGTACTAGCAGAGGAGGAAAGAAAGAGTAGACAGAAATAGTATTGGAAGAAATAATGATCAAGAACTATTCAGCTGACAAAGGACATAAAGCCACAGATTCCAGAAGCCTTGCAAACCCATAAGCACAAATAAAACCACATGTCGACAAGTAACCCAAAGAAAACAATTTTTAAAGATAAAAGTAGCCAGAGGGTAAAAATGCATCTTACCTTCAAAGGAGAAAGAAATATCAATATGAGAGGGACAGGTTGACACAGATCAAACTTGCAACTCAAGTACATGCTCTTGACTGGGAATCGAACCCTCGACCCTTTGGGGCATGGGCCAATGCTCTACCCACTTAGCAACACCGGCCAGGGCTGCTGTCATTTTTTTTATAATAAAAGCTTTACCACTGACCAGTTACAGTGTGTGCTTTCTGTTTTTGTTACTGTTTTGATTGTTTTCCTGCAGAGCCATCAATATTCCAATGTGAATGTGTCGCATGCATGTGCACTGGGAGAGGAACAGAGGAGGTTGGGGGGGGGTGAGTACATAGCATTACCCAAACATATTTGACCAGGTACTACTTTACAGCATAGGAAATGTTAGGATATGTGGGCCCTAATGCCCTTCATGTATCTAACAGTCAGTGATCCGTGAGTGTGATTTATTCCTTAGTAGCCAGCTAACCCCAAGACATGCCAGAGCTTCTGATTCCTCTGTACAGAGCCAGCGGCCAGTCTGGGGAAAATATGCAAAGGCTACCGTTACCCAAGTGGTTCAATGAGAATTTGTAACTGGAGGTTTGTCAGGATCCATGCTGGCCTAAATTTCTAGGATTTTATAAATCTAAGCCTTCTGGTGATGGGAAGACACTCTGCATTTTTAAGTCTGCATTTGCAAACCTCACCCTGCAGGCCTCAAAATCAAACAGACCCCTAGAAAATACAGAGGAAATTTAAAAGTGAAAAAAAGCAAACATGTCCTTTAAAAGATAGTCCAGAATAAGGCCCAAGTGTTGCTTCTATAACAGAAAGACTCATTTTTACCCATGCACTTGCCATTGGTGTAATCTTTCTGAAACAAGGTTCAGATGAAGCCACTTCCTCTTCTTAATAAAAACAGGTAAGAATCATTCATAGGATCTCCCATAAAAGTATAAACCTACCATCATGGGTTCCTCTATAATTTAATCCTTGCCATGCTGGTCATCTCATCACTAGTCTATCCATCAACACGCCCACACTCCTACCATTTCAACTACTAGGTATAATCACCACAACCTCCAGGTATCTTGTGACAGATCCATACTACACACCCATCATCACCTCCACCACTGGATACCCTCTGCCAACACCCAAACCAGATTGCTACCCTTTCCCTAAAGACAGCACCTAGGTCCACCCCACTGCGATTTGGATCAATTGGTTTTGTCCCCTGGAATGACTCCTTCTTTCTCTTCCTGGAAAAATGTATATTCCCCTGTCAAGGTTCAACCCCGGAGCCTCAGAAAAGACCTCCCAATTCCTCACTGCAAAAAGTGGACCCAGTTTCCTCCCGCTTCCTTCTCCAATGCCCTTTGCATTTGATGCTTCCATTGCCCACCCATACCGCATTATACTTAGCGGGTGCTTGCTGTCATTTTTTATAATAACAGCCTTACCACTGACCAAGCAGTTACAACATGTGCTTTCTATGTATTATCTTGGTTAATATTCATAGCAGTCCTAATGAGGCTGATCTTTTTTAACGAACGGTCATAGAGGCTGAGTAACTTGATTAGGATCACACAGGTAATAGAAATTGGAACTAGGATATAAATGAGGGTTCACAGGAACTGAGAACTTATAGAGAACTGAGTCTGATTCCAGCTCTGCCACTGAACTAGTCGTCTGGGGTGACTAGTCAACCTCACAGAATGTCAGCCTTTGTGTCTGAAAATCTAAATAACCCCCGCCTCGTTCCACACTGGGGTATTGTGATCATAAAATGAAATAATAAATCTGAAAGGGCTTTGCAAATGCTTAAGTACTATGCAAATGCAAGCTAATTAATTAATGAACTCATTAACATGTTCTCCTGCTGGGCTACAGTTAGGGCCAAATGATAAATAATCCTCATCTTGCTGGGAATTTAACCAAGAAATTTAGGGTTGTGGGGGGGAGAAAGAAGGCTGAGGACCCAAAGTCTAAAACTCTGCACATACTAATGAAGGCAGTTTCACTCAAAATCATTTCCATTGCTAGCCGTGGAGTTATTGTTCCCCCCTCCCTGGACCACCTGCCTCTAAAAAAAAGTAAAGGAATGGAAGATTTAGGAGGGATGAAAATGCCTTCTAATATGCTCATTAATAGAGCATCCAGCATGTCATCACTGTGCCCTTAAATCCATGATGCTGTTAAGTAGAGAGGTCCTACAGTCTATGTCTTCATTACTTATTTACATTAGCAAACATCTGTACGATATGCCAGGTTCTGCTCTAAGTGCTTTACAAGTATTAGCTTCTTTAATTCTCATAAAAACTCTACGAGCAGTTACAGTTCCTCTCCCCATTTTACAGATGGAGAAACTAAGGTACACAGAGGTTGTGCAACCAGGAAGTAGTGAACCAGGACTCACCCAGACCACCTGGTCAGAGGACATGCTCTCAACTCCATGTCACATTCCTCATTACCTGTGGCCCCACTGGCCTGGCAATTCATCTAAAAAGACACACAGGAGAGTCTTTGACCTGGGAAAGCTGGTGGACAGTAGGAGCCTGGGGACAGCTGAACCCAATTATAGGCTGGCTACTGTTTGGAAAAGTAACGTGCACATATCATACTATTATTAACTGACCATATTCCCTCTCACCCTTTCACCCCTCCTCCCATCGTAGTGCGGTGATCACATCGTAAGATATAAAAATGTCATATCCGTATATTGTACATCTGAAACGAGTATAACCAATATAATATTACATACCAACTACACTTAAGTTAAAAATATAAATAAATGAACAAACAAACAACATGCGCAGTCCCACTGAGTTTTCAAGGGCGTGATGCAAGGGGGAGCTGGACCTGTAAGTCGTGTTTCTTTGTTTCTGCCCTTGCAGGGAGGCTGCGTTCGGCTCCGAGGCAGGAGCACGGCTGTGCAGGGCTGCGGACTGCTGAGCAGAGCCAATCTGGATTAGGAAGCCCATTGTTGCTCTGCAGCCTTGTCACATTCTCCAAGCAGCTTTGAAGGCAGGCAGGCAATATTCTGATCTCAATCTTTCTGGCTCAGGTGTCTCTTCGCTGGTTCTGAACTCAGGCAAGAAAAGGAGCAATGTTGCATACTAATCAGGCCAAACCCCAGCAGAGGAGAGAAATGGAGCCCGTGTGACAGGTTCCTGGCCCAAGGTCACAGAGGAAGGACACGGAGGAGCTGGGCTGCAATATACAAACAACTATGACACCGTGTATTTCCTAACGGCTCTAGAACAGGATACAGTAAAACACAGGGCGAGAGAAAGTAGGTTCACAGTTGTTTGCGTGGAAAATAATACTAGAATTGGTAACTAATAATACCAGAATAAACTCTGTGGTTCAGGTACTCACAACTGTAAATCAACTTTTGCCGCCCGCCCCGTCCCCACCCCCCACCCCCCAAATAGATTGTCAGGAAAGAGTAAAGGCCGGACTCTGTGGCTTATTATAAAACTGGATATTTTTGCAATAACACAGTAGCTTCATTTAACTTGATTTGAGTTGACTTTAGGAGAAGGAAAGAATATGCCA
Source organism: Myotis davidii (assembly GCF_000327345.1). Classification (NCBI taxonomy): domain Eukaryota; kingdom Metazoa; phylum Chordata; class Mammalia; order Chiroptera; family Vespertilionidae; genus Myotis; species Myotis davidii. The sequence continues at coordinate 755,265 of NW_006298351.1, forward strand.
GCCCTTGTGAGAAGAAGAGATCTGGCCAAAATCCCACATAGAGAAGTAACAAAACTGTGGGTCTGAATATGATTTGTCCAATTCTAGAGCCCACGCTTATTCCACTACATGTAACTTGACTTCCCACATCTTCTATATTATACTAGAGGCCGGGGGGGCGGGGGTGGTCACTCAACCCTGCCTGAGCCCTCTCACAGTCTGGGACCACTTGGGGAATCAGGCCTAAGCTGGCAGTCAGACATCCCTCTTGCAGTCTGGATCTCTCGCAGTCCAGGACCCCTCACTCCTTGTCCCTCCTTACCGCCCGCCTGCAGCAGAGGTGGGAGAGGCTCCCGCCACCGCCACTGCACTCGCCAGCTGTGAGCCTGGCTTCTGGCTGAACGGTGCTTCCCCTGTGGGAGTGCACTGGCCACCAGGGGGCAGCTCCTGTGTTGAGCATCTGCCCCCTGGTGTTCAGTGCTTGTCATAGCTACCAGTTGTTCTGTCGTTCAGTCGATTTGCATATTAGCCTTTTATTATATAGGATAGACAATGCTATAGCTAAAATAACCAAAACTGACAGATAAAAACAGCAATGTCATCCATAATCCCATAATCCCACTACCCTAATAAATCAACCACACTTATCTCTCCACAATTCCCCTTCAACCCTGTGCATAGGTAGCTGTGGAGTTTATGTAATTATAGACCTAGAGATTCCCTAAAATTTTATGTCATAGTCAGAACTAAAATTTCAATAACTGCATGAAATGATCATTCTAATATAATTTACTAAAGCATGTTCTTTGTGTTCCAGTAAGTGTATCTCCACTTCTGCACCCTCATAAATAACATGGCGATGAATACCTTCAAATAAATAGCTTGGATTCCTTTGTGATAATTTCCTGAGCATCAGTCACAGTGGTGCGTTTTCGGGGTTGGGCGGCTTCAACGTGGACAAAGCAGAAAGGGAGTTGACGGGAGCATTAAATGTCTCCCAAAGCAGCATCCCTCCACAACCAGCTCACTAGACAAGATGCGGAGAGAGTGAGGGAAGCAAGTCAGCCCATGATTAGACCAGTCAAACATGTTTAAGTAAAAAAAGGAGTTCAGAATATTTAACAGGATCAAAGAGGGAAGATTACAGAGATCTGGAGCCTTTAATAAATATTAAAGATGCGCTCCCCCACTCCACTCCTGGCGGGGTAGCGAGTGTGGAAGAGAATCAGACAGAGATGGAATTCAACAGTCAGGGGCCTTTATCTTTGTAGCAGCATCGTCTGACAGGTAACAAAAAAACATCTATTGTCTTTACTTGATAGGGGAGAGGGGAGGAGAGTATGGTTCCCTACTAAAAATGAAAATTAGCCAATCTAAAAGCTGCCCAGAAGATGGAATTGTAAGATGCTGGGGCAGGAAGAGAATTTGATAACCTGGCCGCTCCGTGCACTACAAAGACAGGCAACTGAGGCCCATCGAGGGTGCAGATTGGCCTCCAGGCACAGACAGAGCCCAGCCCCTCCTTCCGATGAGCTATGCTGCCTCCATCCAAAATGAAATGTAGCCTAGCATGCGGCCACACGGGGAGACTTGAGGCCTCCCTGCGCCTTACCTACAGGTTAGGCAGTGGTCACGTCAGACAGACAAAAGTCCAACCCAAGCATCCTGACATCTCCAAGGACGGCTCTCCAGGAAGTGGGCTTGCTTCTTTCCCCAGACAGTCGGCCTGCCTGGCTGCTCACTCCCGGAAGCGCCCACCTTCCAAGAGCCGTGAATGGTAAAGGTGAGTCCTGATGCCCTGCAGGCGGCGCTTCCCATCAGGACACAGCGGTACTGGCGCCTGTGCTTTCTGTTTGGGCTGCTCTCCAGTCTGATTGGCCAATGTCCAGGTTGTAAGAGTTGTTAAGGATTTTGCATGTCACCCCTGGCATGTGCCAAGGTTTTTCTATCGAGTACCGGATTCACAAGGTTGTCGTGAAAAAGGGGAAAAGTACGTTTTCAGGTTGTATGAATAATAAAGCCTCTGAGAAGTTCTTTGAGGAAAATTCTGTTAAATTGTGTTTAATCCGATATTCCCAAGCTTATCAGACCACACAGGAACAGCGTCACCTCCTCCCCCAACCTTTTTTCCTATAAAACTCGTGTCTGGAAGGCACAGTCCTGGCGAGGAAATGCGTTTCTACTACCCAGTGGCGCCTGTGTCTGAAAGTGCCCTCTTCCTGTAGAACAGTAGTTCTCAACCTTGGCTGCACATTAGAATCAACTGGGAATCTTTTTAAAATCCTGATTTCTGGGCCTCATCCTCCGGAAATTCCGTTTCTTTGTTATGGGGTGGGGCCACAACATTAGTAACAAAGAAACAGAATTTCCAGAGGATGAAGCCCAGAAATCAGGATTTTAAAAGGATTCCCAGGTGATTCTAATGTGCAGCCAAGGTTGAGAACCACTGTTGTAGAAGATGCTGATGAAAGCCAGTTTGAGGAAGAGAAAGTACTAAAACACGGTAAAGAGCCTGACTTATACCGAAATCCCGTTTCTTCCACTTGCCCTTGAAAAAAATTCCTTCAATTGTCATATGCTCGGTTTCTTCATCTGTTGAGCCAGGTGGAGCATCATCCCCTCTGCAGGATTGCGGTGAGGATCCTAGAGACAAAGACCTAAAGTATTGACCACGGTGTTAGGCAGGTGGCAAACAGTACAAGTGAGCTGTTATCACCCGGCCGCGGGCTCATCTGGCCCCAAACACTGTAGAGGGCGCCCTTGAGGCTTCTGCTCTCCTGGAGTCAGTCTGGTAGACAGGACAGACTGCGGACCGTAAACTGCAGCCTCTACAGCCACCATAAGCACAGGACTCAACTGAGGCTGCAGGCAAGTAGTGAAGCTGGAATGGTTTGAAGATGTTTCACAAAATTGGTGTGATAATTGAGCCCCCAAAGAGCCTCCTTCTCCTTAAAAAAGAACTGCCACTATATGCAAACTATACTTTGATAAAATAAAAAAATAAAAATAAACTGCCTTCTGTAGCATGTGGCTGCCAGGGACTAGGGACAGGGAGAATGAGAAGTTATTGTTTAATGGGTGCGGAGTTTCAGTCCAGGAAGATGAAAAAGTTCTGGAGATGGATGATATGCTGGTTACCTAATGGGAATATACTTAATGCCACGGAACTGTACACTTAAAATGGTTAAAACGGTCCATGTTGTTATGTATACTATACCGCCATTTTTAAAAATTGAAATAACTGTGGCCTTCCCATCCCTGGGGCTAATCAGCTCCCGGTCCCAGACTCCACTCCGTACAAATTCGCATCCCTGGTTGAGAGCATCTCCCGGAGCGAGCTGGTCCCTGCCCGGCTTAGGTGTTCCATTTCTTGCTCCTTCCAGGGTCTGCCTTCGTTGCCAGCCAAGCCTCCAGATGGTATTGCAGTCACTCAGCTAAACACCTTCCGCTGCAGTCTTTTTCCCCCCATCTCCCCCACTTCACTTAAAAATAAATGGTCTTTTTTCGTAATTCCAGACAGAACACGAAGCGCTCTCTCTTTTACGCAGCCACCGGATTCTAAGTACACAATTATGCAGGGAATGTCTTTAGATGCACCAGCTTGAGAACTTTCAAACGTTAAGCTCTGAATCAGATAACAGCTTTCATCTCAGGAACAGCCTTCCACTGAACCTAAGTACACGCTTAACTTATTAAAAAAAAAAAAACACGTTACCCGGGTTATAAACAATGTCAAGGTAATAAAATGACTATAAAACCCTCCCAAATGAAACATGCCCAGAAAAGTCGGAGTTTTTCTAAGGCAGCAGACAGCTTGTTCGTTTCTACTGTCCACTCCCGTTATGTGCTGCTTCCAACCAGATCCAAGTGGCCCCAGTATGCTCACGGCCCCTCCTCGTCTACCTATTAATAGGATTTCACCATGTAAAACAAGCGAGACAATTACTATGCCCTGGTTGTCTGTGGTTAAGACTTAATTGCACGGCTGTGTTCAATTTTGAGCATCATGTTTCCAGAAAGAAAAAAAGAAGTGATAAATTGGATGTAGTTCAAAGGAAAGCAAGACAGCGGATGAAAGCGGCTTGGAAAATAAGACTCAGTTGGGAACGTTAAGGTAATTCTGTACATTTTCAGCTCAGTGAAAAGATGGCTGAGAGATAATGGAAAGCATCTGATGAGTCAATTTGGGCTTGGTCCCCGAGGGCATCACCAACGGGAGGGAACGGAGAAGGGAGTGGGTCTATTTTAGCTCCGTCTCTACAGCTCGCAGCACGGGGGGCTGGTACGTAGTAGGTGTTCACTAAAAAACATTCTTGCTCAGTGCCCCCTAGAGAAAAACGCTGAAATGAGATCGCTAAACCGGCTCGTGCTGATGCTTACAAATCTCTTTTTCTAGGAAGGGTTGAAATGTTGCTTTTGATCTCCAGAAAGAATAATTTAGGGAAGGTAAAATCAATTTTCTCATTAGGCCAGTTGTGGATTAAATAACTTACCCCAAGGCTCCTGTCAACCCCGCTAACTCATGATTCTCTGTACTTTTAGCCACATTCATCGTGTCACTCAAAAATTTACAGCTCCCTGTAGCTCCCAAGGTAAAGCTCAAAATCTGGAGGCACATGCTAGGTGCTAGGTATCCGCATTCCAGCCCAAACATGCCTTTCTAATCTACCTCTGCTTCCCTCTCCAAGCCCACCTACTCTGCTAGACGTGTCTGCACAAGGTGCCCCCTCCCTCATTTTTTCAGCATGCAGGATCGCAGACAAACCCCCTTAAAACCTCAGCACCACCACTTACTACCCCTGCGACCTTGGGCTCACTGCTTGCCTTGCCCTCTCAGAATCTTCTTCCCTCATGTGTGAAGTGGGGAGAGCAATCATTCCTGTGAGTCTTAAATGAGGTCATGCACATGAAGTATTCAGCACTGTGCAGGGACATGGCAGTCTTCCCCTATGTCCCTGTCTTTGGTAGTGTTGTGTTCCTTTTCTAGAATGTTCTTCAGCTTGCTTTACACCAGTTTGCCAAAATCTGTCATTCACTGAAGCTCCACTCAAATCTGACCTTATTCACCACGTTTTTCCCAAATGTCCAAGTCTATATGATTTTGCCCCAGTTCTGTGGGCATTCAGCACACTCCTTCTCTGGCCCGGCTCACGGAGGTCAGATCAGATTCCCCACTGAAACATCGGCTGCCCCTCTTTAACTCGTCCCTTGGGCTCAGCTCCCTGCACAATAGAAAGAGGCATAATATAAAGCCCCATCCCTCGAGAGGAAGGAGGAGAGAGTGTTTATATGTATTTCAAGAGCACTCCCATGGACCAGCTACTCCACTAAGCAATTCCATGTGCCGTCTTCCTATTCATCAAAAAGCTAACAGCAGTGGCTCTGGACCATGGCTGCCCATTAGAATCACTGAGAGACCCTGTGAAGTATATGCATCCCTCAGGTCCCAGCCCAGCCTAATTCAAACCGAATTTCCAGCAGTGGAACCTCAGCAGTTGATATCAACTCTTCAGGGAATGACCACAAGCACTCACGGGTTTGTGACTCTGAAACGCTGGAGGGTGCACCTGGCTGTGATAGCTCTGGTGCAGAGAAGGTCCGTGTGGGCAATTCCCGAGGAGCACACCAAGTGTGGGGCCTTCCTCTGGAGTACCTTCTTCTCATTCCCTGGGAGCCATGCCACCCCCAGCCGGGCTCCACAAAGACCTGGTGGTGAAGCCGGCGCAGAGGTGGCGCTTCTGGGACCCTCCAGGAAGAGCTGGGTCCCCTGGGATTCCCAATCCAGCTGGAAAACGGAATTGCCATCTGGTAAATCACAAGACGATTTTTGTTCTTGCCAGACGCGCCCTATCAATATGGAAGTTACAGACAGTCTTCAACACACAAACAGGTTCTGTTGCCAAAAGTTCCTTCCTCACTCAGATGTTCGGAGTTTGGAACACATCACCCCACAGAAACAAGGATATAAATGGAGGTTAGTTTTTCATGTTTTAAAACTCAGAGGGTGTGTGACACACTGTATTTTGCATCGTGAACTGGGTAAGAACTAGGTGAGGGCACATTTGCTAGTGGTGGGAACTTACACATAAATTTCTTATGCTTCCTGGGTCCTAGCTCCTCATTTCAAAAGTGGGGGAGGGGGGTCACCAAGAATGACTTTTTTTAAAAATATATATTTCATTGATTTTTTTACAGAGAGGAAGGGAGAGGGATAGAGAGTTAGGAACATCGATTCAGCTGCCTCCTGCACACTCCCGACTGGGTATGTGCCCACAACCAAGGTACATGCCCTTGACCAGAATCGAACCTGGGACCCTTGAGTCCGCAGGCTGATGCTCTATCCACTGATCCAAACCGGTTAGGGCAAGAATGACTTTTTAATAGGAGTGCTGGGGGTCACTGTGAGGGGATATGTGCATACAGAGGCTCTGGTACTACGCCACTGTGGCTATCATCACTATAACACGTGGTAGAGAAAACACGCATGACCTTGACCTCAGCACTTAAGCACTCAGAGCCTCAGTTTTTATCTCTGCAAAAATATGAGAATATTTACTTCACAGGGTTATGACTGTAAACATGAATGTGAGCATGCACAGAATGCACTTAGTACAAAGTCTAACACAGCATGAGTGTCTAATAAATAGGGCGGGGGGTGGGGGAAGGT
>NW_006298351.1:761955-769908 GCF_000327345.1 Myotis davidii
CCTGCACATTTGCTTTCTGGGCTGACCTAAATCCACCCTTATGAATACTCCTCTATACCAGGAAAATTAAAATTAACAATTGTTTGGCAGATGTCTGGCTCACGTTCAATCCCCTGCTTGGTTCCGTGTGACATACTGGGACACAAGAGGTAACTGCCAAGGTCCCTCATGCTAAGAACGTGTGTGGAAATGCTGCTAAGGTCTGCATTCCAGTGAAATCAGAGAGCACCTCCAAGCTGATGAAGAAGCTGGAGAAAGAGAGGCCTGGGCAGGGTGAAGGCTGATAGGATAGCCCATGGGTCCAGCTGAGGTGCATCCCTACTGGCAAGATGGGGATGTACACGAGAAAATGATGGTGATCACGGTTAACCTTCCCCCATCAGGAACAGTCCCCAGGGAAAACCTCAGGCCGGTGCTCTGCAGAGCGACTATCCGAGAGCCCGTGGCTGAACTCTGTGGAGGAGGAGGAGAAGGCCGAGTGCCACAGGGATAAAGTTCCCTGTAAGGTCTCCGGCTTCACACATCCTTTACAATCCTCAAGATGATTTCTCGGGGGAAGGTGAAAAGAATTATAATTACATCTGTGAAAAAGGCTTCAGAAGGGAAAAAAAATCCTGCCATATGGTGTGTGGCAAATGTTTTGGAACTGAATAAATAACATGGTGGGTATTCTCCCCCCATTTCTGTCCCTAGGTCTACGTTACACAGGCTGCCTGGCGAACGCGGATCGGTTTTTCTCTCGGAATAGAAGCGCACCGGGTTATTTAATTGCGTGGCCATTAATATAATTCGGGTCTCTTTCTGCAAGCAGAATAAAGTTCCCTGTAAGGTCTCCGGCTTCACACATCCTTTACAATCCTCAAGATGATTTCTCGGGGGAAGGTGAAAAGAATTATAATTACATCTGTGAAAAAGGCTTCAGAAGGGAAAAAAAATCCTGCCATATGGTGTGTGGCAAATGTTTTGGAACTGAATAAATAACATGGTGGGTGTTCTCCCCCCATTTCTGTCCTTAGGTCTACGTTACACAGGCTGACTGGCGAACGTGGATCGGTTTTTTCTCGGAATAGAAGCGCACCGGGTTATTTAATTGCATGGCCATTAATATAATTCGGGTCTCTTTCTGCAAGCAGAGATATTTACAAACTTATAATCAGGTTTTGTGATTTGGGTGTAAAGCAATCCCCCACAGGAGGCGAGGAGACATTTCCGTCCAGCTGTCCCTTTGCAGAAGGGCTTGGAGTCAAATGGTCAGGATCCCTGAGGGAAGCGGGGCAGGAGGGCCGATGGTCTCAAAGGACACCCCATTCTCCAGCAAGGAATGTTGAAAAGCCAGGAGATGGGCATTCATAGGTATCAACCACCAAATATTAGTATATTCCAGACTTTGTCCAAATGGGACTTTGTCACATGTTCCTGTCGACTGTGAGCTCCTGGCATTACTATGCTCAGGGAAGAGACGAGGGAGCAGCGGTTGGAGACATGAAGTGACCTGCTCCTGTGTGTGCACATAGTCATAGGCTGTCCTTAATTAAATTATTGACAAAACTGCCCAACCGATTTGGCTCAGTGGATAGAGCGTCGGCCTGCAGGCTGGAAGGTCCCAGGTTTGATTCCAGTCAAGGGCACATGCCTGGGTTGCGCGCTTGATCCCCAGTAGGTGGCATGCAGGAGGCAGCCTATCAATGATTCTGTATCATCATTGATGTTTGTATCTCTCTCTCCCTCTCTGAAATCATTAAAAATATATTTTTTAAAAATTATTGACAAAATTCAATAGATTGAGTCCTTGTTGTGTGTCTGAGGTCTGTACCTTCATAAAATTTACAATGTATCTGCCAGACATACTTCAGAATAATGAGTACATCTGATCCATCTCAGATCTCCAGAAATAGGACGATGTATAGTACACGGAAGATGCTCAGTACGTTTTGGCCAAGTGAATTAATCTACTCAACATAACCCCCTAACTCAGTGGTTCTCAACCTTCTGGCCCTTTTAATACAGTTCCTCATGTTGTGCCCCAACCATAAAATTATTTTCGTTGCTACTTCATAACTGTAATGTTGCTACTGTTATGAATCGTAATGTAAATATCTGATATGCAGGATGGTCTTAGGCGACCCCTGTGAAAGGGTCATTCGACTGCCAAAGGGGTCGTGACCCACAGGTTGAGAACCGCCGCCCTAAATCAACCCATGTTTGGTTTCCTAATAATCCTTGTGAATGTCCATGCTTCCTGAGGAAATGACAGCTTTTCAGCAAGATTTGTGCCAAGCCAAGACAAGCAGCGTGAGGACCTGTGGCCCGTATTCTGCCACAGCAGCTTGTCTCTTTTCTCTGCCCTACTCAGCTGGCTTATCTTTTCTTGTCTACTTCAACTTATCTTATTATCTCATCATCTACTTTATCACCTCACTCCCTCAAATGTATTTTCATTCTTCCAAACTGGGCTTTATACTCATGGTCCTCAGAGCAAAGACCTTACTCAAGAGGTTCCCTCATCCAGGAGCACACTTATCCACCTATACCTTATTAAAAAAAAACAAAACCAAAAAAACAACAACAAAAAAACTCTATCATCTTTTAAGCTCATGGATGTTAACTAGATTTATGGTGGTTACCACTTCCCAATACATATATGCAAATATTATATCATATATCACCTGAAAGTAATATAATGTGTCAATTAAAGAAAATTTAAAGACTCATTTCAAGTCACCTACTCTAAGAAGTCTACCTGGATCACCAGCCCTCTGAGGTAGGGCTATGTACTTTTAATTTTTATGAATCCAAGTCAACAATGACCAAATTCTAAAGGTTACCTGTGTGTCTCTCAACCACCCCACAGCCCCATAAATTCATTGCATGCAAATTTCCTGCCTTTCAGTTCAGTGACTGAGCCTCTAACATAGATCCTAGAGCATGAGCAGGCCCTTCAGATCATTTAGAAATTGACCTAAGTTGAGGGAAGAGCATAGCTCTTACCATCATTGTCGTCTCAGCACCGAGGATGGATGTGACAGGTGTGACACATTCCTCAGACGTGAGCTGCCTCAGGGGCATGTCCCTTCCCGGCTGTGCTCTGAGGTCCCTGCCACCCAACTCTGGACAGCTCTGCTGGATTCCCGTTTACCAACCAAATCCAAAGGGCAGAGAGACACTGAAGTGGAGGGAGGCCACATGGACCACAGAACTGCAGTGTACGAGAGACGATGTGGCTCTCGGAGATGTGCCGGCATCTCAGGCGGATAACCCTGGGCCCTATCCAACCCACAGAAACACTCTGTTTGGTCATTGCTTGGTTAAAAGAGCTGCTGTAACCCACTGCCTGCACTTAAAAACTGGGAATTTTTCACATAAAATTCCAGATTTCTACTTTCTCTTGAAATCAGAAGATCTAGCAAGACTTGGCCTGAGTTCCCGCCCATATGTTTCCAGTCTGGTCCTGCATGCATTTGCATTTATAACCTTATATACATAACGATATGGTTTCTTGTTATTATTTATTTACTATTTATGCGTGAAGGGAGCAGGTAGTTTGTTAAAAGGGTCCTTGTTTTCCCTGGAGAATTCCCTGAGGGCACTGATTTTGCAGCACGCTGTGTACCTCTGAGTGCAGAAAACTCTGACAGCAGGAAGGAGAAGGCTCCAAAAGATGTTTCCCAGTTTCTTCCAGTCTTCCTTCTAAAAACTTCAGACAGCGTGGCAACCGCCCTGACATTTCTGTGGTAAAGCTCTTCCTTTCTCTCAGCGAGATGGTTCCAGATCACAGAATGTGCTTATGTAGCTCAGATTAGGGGAACGTAGGCCCGCTCTCGGGGTTCTGAACTCCACTCTCCCCTCCAACCTTCCAGGAGTGACTGGGCAAGTCCACTACCCTTCAGGATTTGGCTGGAAGAAGGAGGCCACAACAAAGGGTCTGGATTTTAAACCAAGTGTGACAGGAAGCTGTGGAGGGTTCATGCACACAGGGAACATCAGCAGGTGGAGGGCTGAAAGAGCCCTCCGCCTGCTGCATGGAGAATCTATTTTTTGGTTGTGTAGAGTGCAAGCAGAGACAAGGCAGCTCTTGATCCAGGCAAGAGATGGTGATGTGTAATAGTTATCGTTGCTGCTGTAACAAATTACCCCAAACTTCGTTGCTTAAAACAAGACAAATTCACATCTTACAGCTCTGGTTATCAGAAGTCCAGTAAGGTCTTACTGGCTAAAATCAAGGGATGGGTCAGGCCGCATTCCTTCTGCAGGCTTTGGAAGAGAACCCATTCCCTTCCCCTTCTCCAGCTTCCAGAGGTCACCTGCAGTCCTTGGCTTATGACCCCTTCCTCCATCCTCCAAGCCAGGAGTGCAGCATCTTTATACCTCTCCCGCCTCCCTTATAGGAACTCATGATACATGGAGAATCCAGAGTAACCTCTCCATCTCAAGGTCTTTAACTCAATCACACCCGCAAAGATCCTTTTGCCACACGGGGTGACATATTCATAGGTTCCACAGGGCGATTACTAAGCCCACTACAGAAGAGAGACAATAAAGATGGGGAGGACAGAATTTTTATGTATTTTGGAAGCGTATCTTGTGTGTGCTACAGACTGCAGAGTCTCTCCCACAAGTTCCAAGCATTTCTTACATGACAGTCCCCTAATGTCAAATAACCCTCTTTTACAAGTGAGAGGAGCAGTCATTCAATGGCAAGCAAACAGGGCAAAAATGAAATTTTGTACACACACATATATATATATACACATGTATGCATGTGTTTGCATATTATCCAGTATAATAAAAGGCTAATATGCAAATTGTCCCGGAGACAGGGAGTTTGACCAGGGGGCGGAGCCAGCCTGCCAACTGTCCATGCCCCTCCCCCCATACCTTGCCCCTGCCCATTCAAAAATTCGTGCACTGGGTCTCTAGTATATACATATACTAGTATATTACCTACATACACATATATTTATGTATATGTGTGCAGATGAATACTTGAATTATATACATGTGTGTAACTATACATACATAAATTTATATATGTATATATAATTTTGTAATTAAATAATTACTTTAGACTTCATACTAATCTCCTGTGTATATTCCCACAGTTGAATGCTTGGATTATATATGCATATATGTATATAATTATGTATATAAATAAAAACTAGGGGTGTGTGTGTGTGTGTGTACACACACGCATACAGTTGAGTGCTTGGCTTTCCACCCTGGTTCCAACACTGTTAACCTGTTCTCTTGGATAAGATGTTCACCCTCCCCAGGACCTCAGCCTCCCGGCCTCTCAAATGGTGTCCACACTGCCAGTCCTGTAATCCATGGGGTTCCTATAGACAAATGAGTTTATGCACATGGAAGAACTTGGAATGGGGCATAGGCCTAGATGAAACTAAGAATTAATTAGTGAGGAATTATCTCTGAGTTTGAAATTTAAATCATTCCTGTTTCCTGCTCAGTCCAGCTGCCCTGCCCTGGTCCTCCCTGCAGAAAGGTTCAAGTCGTTCAGGTAGAACACTGCTGCCAACTGGGCAGGGGACAGGGAGGGCCACAGATCACAGGGCCCTGGGAGGCTCAGTGGATTATTTAATTTCACGAAGAAGATCATCAAAAGAATGAGAAGAACTGCCAGGCTTTCTGCGCTGCAGCAGGTGCTCCACGGGCCACCAAACTGGATGTCTTCTCTGAGCATCTGCTCTATGTACCAGGCACAAAGCTGAGGGCCTTAAGGCAGTATCATCACAAGGAATTCTCACATCAACCACATGGGCTGCCCCACTATGGCCCCCCTTCACGGAGACACCAAGCCTTAGAGAGGTTAAGGCACTTGCCTGAGATGACGTTGTCACTAGCACACGATACAGCTGGAAGGTCTGTCTGATTTTAAAGCACTTGCTCTTAATTGCTCTGGAATGTTCCTCTGCCAATGGCTGTATCTTAGATGTAAGTGTGAGAAGACAGATGAGAGATATTTTCAAGCTAGCTACCGTGGGATTAACATGACATTCTTTTCAGGTTAGGTCCTCTTTCATCCATTTAAAAAAAAAAAAAACTAATTATGTATTACTGAAAGTATTACATATGTCCCCTTTTTGACCCCACTGACCCCCTCCAGCCTACCCCTGTCCCCCACCCCACACCTTCACCACCCTATTGTCTGTGTCCATGGATTATGTATATATGCATACAAGGTCTTTGGTTGATTACCTCCCACCCACCCTCCCTCCCTCCCCTGCCTTCCCTCTGAGATTCTGCACTGTTCCATGCTTCCATGTCTCTGGAGCCACTCAGTTCATTAGTTTATTTTGTTACTTGGATTCCACATATGAGTGAGATCATGTGATACTTGTCTTTTTCTGACTAATTTCACTTAGCATGATACTCTGCAGGTCCCTCCATGCTGTCTCAATGGGTAAGAGATTCCTCTTTTTTGCTGTTGCACAGTATTCCACGGTATAAATGTACCACAGCTTTTTTATCCACTCATCTACTGATGGGCACTTGGGCTGTTTCCAGATCTTCGCTATTGTAAATTGTGCTGCTGTGAACATAAGGGTGCATGTATTCTTTGACTGGTGTTTCAGTTTTCTTAGGATATATTCCTAGATGTGGGATCGCGGGGTCATATGGCAGTTCCATATTTAATTTTTTGAGGAAACTCCATACTGTTTTCCATAATGGCTGCACCAGTCTGCATTCCCACCAACAGTGTACTAGGGTCCCTTTTTCTCCACATCCTCTCCAGCACTTGTCATTTGTTGATTTGTTGATGGTTAGCCATTCTGACAGGTGTGAGATGATACCTCATTGTCAATTTAATTTGCAGCTCTCTGATGATCAGTGCCTTTGAGCATTTTTTCATATGTCTCTTGGCCATCTGTGTGTCCACTTAGGAGAAGTGTCTATTTAGGTCCTTTTCCCATTTTTAATTGGATTGTCTTTCTTTGTTTAGTTGTATGAGTTCCTTATATATTTTGAATCTCTTGCACCCATTTCATAATAAATAAAAATTAGCCATGTATATGTACAATATTCTTATTTTCATTACTAGAGGCCCAATGCATGAAAATTCATGCAAGAGTAGGCCTTCCTTACCCCAGCTGCCGGCACCAGCTTCCTTCTGGCACCCGGGACCTGGGCTTCCTTCCTCCAGCTGCCAGCAGGCACCTGGGACCCGGACTGCTTCCTTCCAGTCCAGGCTCTGGCCAGAAGGACGTCCGGTCTAATTAGCATATTACCGCATTTTTTCATATGTCTCTTGGCCATCTGTGTGTCCACTTAGGAGAAGTGTCTATTTAGGTCCTTTTCCCATTTTTTAATTGGATTGTCTTTCTTTGTTTAGTTGTATGAGTTCCTTATATATTTTGAATCTCTTGCACCCATTTTATAATAAATAAAAATTAGCCATGTATATGTACAATATTCTTATTTTCATTACTAGAGGCCCAATGCATGAAAATTCATGCAAGAGTAGGCCTTCCTTACCCCAGCTGCCGGCACCAGCTTCCCTCTGGCACCCAGGACCTGGGCTTCCTTCCTCCAGCTGCCAGCAGGCACCCGGAACCCAGGCTGCTTCCCTCCGGTCCCAGCTTTGTCCAAAAGCACGTCTGGTCTAATTAGCATATTACCCGTTTATTATTATAGATGTAATTTGGTCTCTAATTAAGCATTTTACCCCCATTTCATAGATTCAAAATCTGAGGCTCAGAAGGATTGAATGACTTGCTTAAGGCTACACAACTTGTAAAGGGATCTCAAGACCAGGTCTTCGGAATCCAAGTCCATGGAAGTTTTGTAAGAGACATTTAGATTGTCTCGGTCAACTTCCTTGTTCCACAATGAAGGAACCGAGGCCCAGAGGGGAAATGACTAGTTCAAAGTCACACAGTGATTAAAAGGAAAGCCTGGAGCCTCAGACAGATTTGTGTTCAAATCCCACATTTTCCAATA
>NW_006298351.1:770098-781560 GCF_000327345.1 Myotis davidii
GATTCTGTAGTTACAAGTTTTATTGATACAGTAAAAGTCCTACTTCGGCCATTTCCTGCGCTCTAGGAAATTGGTTATAGTTGGTATGCCCGTGATACAGAGAAATGCTGATGTCTTTTTTTGATAAAGTTTTCAGGCAAAGAAAGACCTCATGTTTGAATGTTTTATTATTCATGTTAAGCTCTTTAAACTGCCCAGCAGTTCTTGTTTCATTTAAGAAATCTTAAATTTGAGACATAAACTTCCCTGACAGTGTGGGCCCCTTTAAAGGTGATATACGCCCTGACAGCAGAGAAATAAGGCCAGCCGAGCGCTTTAACCGCAGGATGGTAAAAGTCATGGTCAGGTTAGAGGAATCAATCCAAGTGAGAACAAGGCTGTGTAAATTTCAGGACTCAAATGGCAAAATATGAAGACGGGGCTGAATTTAAAGACTTGGCAGGTGTGATTGTATTTCACTTCCTGATTGGCAAGACAACCCTAAATGAGGTATTAAATTGGGTTAAAAAAAAGGCAGTTTTCTTCCTACTTAAAATAATACAAGGGAAGAAAAAAAAAATAGATCCAAGGATGGATAGCAACAAATTTGACAATTTATGTGGGCATTTGAGAAAAGATAGCCTGTAGAGAAAAAAAACTATTATCTGAAGTCAGAATTTGAGAAGGGGAGACTCCGAGGCCGCAGCCGCGGAAAGGGCTGTATTCACAGCAGGCGCGTGACTGCCTGGCGGGGTCCCGCCCGGCCTGGTGCAGTCGGCTCCATGATGAGCTGCGAGTCTGTGCTGTACGTTACATCCGCGGCAGATCTGATGTTTATAAGCAAACAACAGCTTTGAAATCTTAAAATAGACACCCCAAGGGTGTCTGTGGTTCCCAGCTTGTCTGACAGTGGAGCTAACAGAGAAGAGGAGCTGCAGAAGGGCACAGCCTCAGGAAGCCCCTGCCTTCTGATCCCAGCTCGGCAACCTCCCAGCAAACAGTAAACCTCGCGGAGATGCAGGTCTGTCGGCTGTAAAATGGGGGAAGGGTACAACTTGGGCCTAATCTGCAGAGCTGTTTTTAGGATTAAAGTATATCAGCTAGTGAAGGTACTTAGCACACCGCCTGATTCATGGTAAGCACCCATAACTACTATTATCATCATATTATAATTCAACATAGGAAAGAATTGGTGGCTGTGAAGAGAAGGAAAGGTCCTAAAGTGTTTTGGCTCCAAACTGTACTCCTTCCTGACCAAGCCCACCGTTTCTTCCATCCATACGGTATCGCCCAGGGCTAACCACCTCTCTCCTGGTCTTATCCCAACTCTCATCATACCTACAGCAATGGCCAGACCGAACCAAGAGAAGGGTTAGTGTAGCAGCAAGGCGGCTGGATTTGAAGGCCGACAGCCTGTGTCCAAACCTGCTACTGCCACTTAGAAACTGTGAGGGCAGCAGGAAGTTACTGTGCCTCCTTGAGCTTCAGTCTCCTCATCTGAAAAGTGGGATGACTGACTCTATCCTGACTACCTTGCCAGCCCAACCTGGGGATCAACTGACTCACATGGAGTGAAAGGGCCCTCAGATGGCAGTACACGGTCAAGATGTCTGGTAACATTACAACTACCGCAGAAACCTACCTTGATCCTAGCTCCCACTCAGACACACCCCCAAGTCATTGTGATTCTGACCTAACCCTCCCTCTGCAGACTGTCCATTCGATACTTTACACTTTAGAGCAGCGGTTCTCAACCTGTGGGCCGTGACCTCTTTGGGGATTGAACGACCCTTTCACAGGGGTCACCTAAGACCATCAGAAAACACATATTGTTTTTGTGATTAATCACTATGCTTTAATTATGTTCAATTTGTAACAATGAAATTGGGGGTCACCACAACATGAGGAACTGTATTAAAGGGTCTTGGCATTAGGAAGGTTAGGAACCACTGCTTTAGAGAAAAGAGAAAAAGGAACAAGAAGACAAACTGTTTCTCAGAATAGTGGAGGAGGAGATAAGCCAAAATAACAATGACAGCATATAAACCACGGTCTCCCTACCCAGGGCAGACATCACCAAACCTAAACATCATCTCTCCACCTCACTACACCCAGACAGGCCTTCAGGATCTTTCTTAACACAGTGCTCAAACTAATCACCTCCCTGTATGCTTCCTACCCACCTACTCCCGCAACCATCAAATGACAGAACCCCTTTGAAGATATCAAAAATGAAAATAAAGGGGTTAAATCCTGAACTCTGGAGCAGGACTTGGATTCTATCTCCAACCATACCCCTTACAAGCCAGAGAATAACTCTCAGCCTCCACCTCATCTCTCAAATGGTAGGTCTGCTTCAGAGGAGTGCTGTGATGCTCCCCCCACAAAAAACCTCTGCCAACAGTAAAAACACAGTCACTATTAGCTCTTATCTAGAATAATAAAAGCCATTTATGCTAATCAGACCAGACATCCTTCCGGACGACCTTCCGGACAAAGCCGGAGCTGCGAGGGACGCCTGGGTCCTCAGTGCCTGCCAGCCGCCGGAGGGAAGCCCAGGTCCTGGGTGCCAGAGGGAAGCCAGTGCCAGCAGCCGGGGAAAGGAAGACCTACTCTTGCGCGAATTTCATGCATCGGGCCTCTAGTCATTAATAATTTGCTTCCCCTATCTGATGATCTCTATAAATAACTTCTCCCCTCCCTCCTTCCAAAAAAAAAATGAATAAGCAAAAACCACTCAGAATCATGCACAAAATTATAGATTTTAAAGAAAGACAGCCCTAGGATTGAATACCATTACTGCCATTACTAACTGTGTGATCTTGAGCAAATAGTTCCAACCCTCTTAGCCTCAGTTTCCTCATTTATAAAAGGAGGACAGCCTTTTAGGGCATGAGAAGGACTAAATGGAAAACTATACATAATGTGCTTGGCCCCCAGTGGGCTCCGATCAACGTCCAAATATTAGTTGGGGAAAAAATGAGCATCAAGCGTAATGGGATCAACTCAAATCCGTTGGAAACATTACCGAGGAGACATTTTTCTGAGAAGGTTAAAATGAAATCAAATGTCTGAGGTAGATTAAACTTTCTCTCCTCATGTCAGATTTGTTTCCACAGGATTTCATCTGCATAATGGAATTTGGTGATTTTGAATAGATGGTGTAATGTACACAGGAGTGTTCATGGGGGACAAAGAATGAAGGTTATTTATATGTCATTTGTGATCCCATCCCCCCTGATTTCTCCCACCGAACCCCACATGCCAGTCACCAATGGTCTCCCCTCCACTTGAACATAATATGCTCTGTGACTTGAAGGTTCTGGGAACTAAAGGGAAAGCTGTATATCCACTCCCATTTTCAGAGATTTCCAAAGCTCATGCACCCAACAAAGGCACGGAAAAGTCCTGCAACTTACAAAATACACGTTAACAGAGTATTGCTCAAAACTTTTTTCAGGTTAACACCTTTTTAACATTTCACATAACTGTTATTTGAACAATGCTAATGTGTTGAATTCCCCCCAGAATGACCAATGAATGGAGAATTAAAATCTAAATATCCCCTATGGTTGTAGGCCAGTGATGGCAAACCTTTTGAGCTCGGCGTGTCAGCATTTTGAAAAACCCTAACTTAACTCTGGTGCCATGCCACATATAGAAATATTTTTATATTTGCAACCATAGTAAAACAAAAGTTTATATTTTTGATATTTTATATAATTAAGTGCCATTTAACAAAGAAAAAGCAACCAAAAAAATGAGTTCGCGTGTCAGAGGTTCGCTATCACTCTTGTAGGCAGTGCTGACAGAAGACACAAAATACAGAGCTAAGCAGAGACTGTATTACGTGGCTGAATTATGGAAGATGGCTTTAAGTCCTAACCTCCTGCTTCTTGTGAATGTGACCTAATTTGGAAATAGGGTCAAGTTCAGATGAGGTCAAACTAGGTTAGGGAGGATCCTAAATCCAATGACTGGTGTCCTTATACGGAGAGGGAAATGTGAAGACACACAGGGAAGCAAGCTATAGAGAAAATGGAAGCAGCGTGTAGAGTCATGCGGCCACAGCCAAGGACACAAGGATTGCCAGCCACCACCAGACGCCGTAAGAGGCACGGAAGAATCCTACTTCGGGGGCTTCAGAGTGAGCATGGGACACTGCCAATAACTTGATTCCAGACTTCTGGTCTTCCGAGCTGTGAGAGAATCGATTTCTCCTATTTTAAGCCACCTAGTTGGTGGAACTCAGTTACAGCGGCCCTAGGAATCTAAGCCACTTACTTGGCTACCAAATTTTCCTCCTGTACTACTGGCTTCTCTTTCTCCATCTCCTTTCCTGATCATTAAATCCTGGAGTGCCCCAGGTGGAAGACCTTGAACCCTTTCTTAACTCTATTGTAGCACAGATGCTACAGAATGACCAGATCCAGGACCTTAGCTTGAATATCATCTATGTGGTGATGAACCACATCACTTACTATGCTTATGACACCCCAAATGGAACCCTTGATCCCACCCTAAACCAACACCTAGCTTCCTCTTGCTCAGAAGTGAGCAATCTATTCCCCCAATTCCTCAGGTCATTTCCTCAGCACCCACCGCCAAATTCACGGGCAACTGCTGTTGAATCTGCCTTGAAAACACATCCAGCATGCAGCCACATTCACCACCTGCATCGCCCCCACACCAGTGGGTCACCACCATCTTGCTGACATGAATGAACTACAGTAGTCCCTCCTGGTATCTCTGCTACTGTTCTCAGCCTTACTGTCCATCCTTAGCACAAGAGCCAGAGCATTCACATTAAATCATACATCTAGCCATGCCTTTCCCACGTCACAGACCCTCCAAAGGCTTCGCATCCCTGTAGAACATCCTGCATCCAAGTCCTTGGCTGTCACTCGGACCTCATTTCCTCCCACTATTCCCCTTGCTCAGCTCCAGCTACCGGTCTGGAGGTTCTCTCATGAACAAGCAGGCATGCACTTGGGGACTTCATTTGCTGTGGCCTCAGCCTGGATCGCTGTTCTCCCTGATACCTACATGGATATTCCCTTGATTCAATCAAGTTTCTCAAATAAAGCACCTTTCCACTGAGTCTTCCCTTGCTGCCCAGCTGCAAAAGCAGCCCCACCATCATGCTCTACTCCCGTGACCTGGGCATCACATAGAGGGAGGAGGGTGCATGTGTGTGCATGTGTGTGTACAACCCTCATCAGGATGTGTACAGCAGAAGTAGGGAAGGAGACTGCAGCCATCTTATCCACTGCTGTGTCCTCAGTGCCTACAAGAACACTTGGTGCATAGTAGGTGCTCAAAAATGTGTTAATAACTCTAGCCGAAACCGGTTTGGCTCGGTGGATAGAGCATTTTATAGTTTCTAACTCTCTATCTCTCTCCTTTCCTCTCTGTAAAAAGTCAATAAAATATATTTAAAAAAAAATAATTCTTTCCAGGAGAGTGGGGGTGGTGCATAGGAAAAATAGTATAATTTACTGCTCTCTAAAAACAGCTGAAATTTTTTTAAAGAAAGATCTCTCACTAAAAGCTGAAAATAAGGCAGTTCCATGACTATAATTTTCTGGCAAAAAGAAATGAAGTCTTCAGAGCTCTCTCTCAGTTGTAGAAAAAAACACGGTTTCTAAAACCACCCCCTATACACATCATCTGAATCTTCTTTGTCTCATTTTTCACCTATAAAATGTGGATAAATTTTTAAAATACACAAGACAATGTTTCTAAACTGTTGTCGAAGTATCACATACTCTGAGGAACTTTAAAAAATCCTTATTTTTTCATAGTCTGTCAATGTAGACTTTCACATGAACCCCTCACACCACCTTGTAATAATGAAAATCTTAATGGAGAGATTGGTGCAAGCCAGGGACTTGTCAGATGCTCTTAATGAAACCTCCGATATTCCTAGGAGGAAGGTACTATATCCTGAACCCCGTTTACCAGATGGGGGAACTGAGGCTGGGAGAGATTAAGTAATTTTCTCAAGAGCTATGGCTAATAAGTAGAGAGTGGGAATTCCAATCCAGACATTTTGCTTTCGCAGCCTACTCCCTTAACCAAAATGTTCTCTTGCATGACTCCAACCAGCAAGGCAAGGTCACATGATCAATACTGCATACCATTACTTCCATTTTATAGAACAATAAACCTCCTGCTCACAGAAGGGAAAGGGGTCACTAAGGGTCACAGAGCAAAAGTCAGCCCTCATCTAGGTCTCCAGACCCTAGTTCAAGAACTTTTTAGTAATAAGAGTTACCCAACAATGGAATAGCATCCATGATGGGAACATCATCCAATGAAAAAGACATCTGAGCACCAGACAGAGACAAGGGTGATATGCACATCAGAGTGAAGCATAGAGAACAATAACCTGCCCAAGGCCACACAGAGGGTAAGCTCTTGAACTCACCTTCTAGGGCCAACTTTTTCCTGTACCACCTAGACGCCTTCAACCTAAGATGGAAGGGTCACCTGCATATAATGCCTAAAACTACTACAAATGTTCAGATAAAGTGCATGTGTGTTTATATACATCTATGAATGCAGTGAAGGGGAGTGGAGGGGTTTGTGAGTTGTTTTTTTCTAATTATTTGGTGGCTATTTTGGTAACATCTTTTGGAGATTAAGTCCAATTAGGAAACAGATGGCACTGAAATATTGTCAGACACATAGGATATGCAGCAAATCACTGATTAATTATGTAAATAATTAAAATGTATATTTACACCTGACCGTCCAGAAGAGGATGCAAAGACTGATTTCAGGGCTGTTCATGAGCGCTGGAAAGGAGTCAAGTCAAAAATATGTCACGTCCAAGTTGCTGCTCTGGTGCCTCCTCCATGTCCTGCCCTAAGTGTGCACTTGGGAGACAGAACCAAGAACAAAATGACAAGGAAAAAAAAAAGGCCTCTAAAGATGCCATGGTTGTGAGGCTGGGCTTGGTAAAGGGACCTTCTATGGCTCTGGTCCCACTTTACCTCCTTCCAAAGGAGTCTGAAGGCAGCCCCTCACTGTCCCAGACTCAGGCTCCTCATCAAAATACACCACCAGGCTCACCTAGCTTCATAGCCTTACTTTCAGCCACCCCTGGCCTTGACCAAAAGAGCAAATCACTGCATCATCATAGTCAGGAGAACAGGTTGTGGAGAAAGACATGTGTTCAACCATTGGGCTTTGTCACCTGGCTCAGTTTTACCATCTGAAAAATGGGGATAATAACAATTCAATAATGTCTCACGTTCTTCCTAGGAGCACAGTTTTATGCCAGGCACTTTACATGCATAACATTATTTACTGCTCACAACGCCTCTATGTAATTGTCTTTGTTTTACAGGCAGGAAGGTAAAGTTTAGAGAAAGTAAGCAACTTGCCAGTATTTGTTCAGATGAGGTTTTCCTGTGTGTAATATCAAACCTAAGTAACATTTCTCTTTTGTGTAACTAGACCATCCAGGGGGTTCTCGATGCTCCAACAGTTCTAGCTGGTGCTCCAACATCTTCAACACACAGTTTCCACTCCACACTCTGAGATGGCTAATGCAGCTCCAGCCGGGAGGCTCACACTCCAAACTCCAGACTGAAGCAGGAGGAGGAAGGACAGCATACCCCTCACTTGGAGCACAGGCTTCAGAAGGTTGGCACACTGCCTCAGCTCAGTTCCTATTGGCCCCACAGCTGGGCTCACCTAACATCAAAGGCTGCTGGGAAATGCGGTCTTAATTCTGGCAAAGCCTGTGTCCAGCTGTGGGGGCCAGCCTCTAAGGTGACCTCCGCTGATCCTTGCCTCCTGGGATGTATGGCCTGTGCAGTCCTCTCCTACCCTGAATCAGGATCGGTCTGTGTGACCAACAGACTACAACAGAAGTAACAGTGCGTGGCTTCCAGCCTAGGGCATAAAGGGCATTGCGGCATCTGCCTTGTTCTCTTAGATTATTTACTTTAAGGAAAGCCCACCGCCATGCCTTGAAGACAATCCAATAGCCCTGTGGAGATGTCCCCATGCAGAGGAACTGAACTTCGACTTGTCAGCCACGTGAGAGAGCCAGTGTGGCAGTGTCAGGCCTGGAGAGAGAGTCAGCCTTCAGATGACTGCAGCGCCAATGGATATGGCAGACCCTGAGCTAGAAACACGCAGCCAGGACTGCTCCCAGATTCCTGGTGCATGGAAACCATGGGAACTAATTAATAACTGTTGATGTTGTAAGCTACTAAGTTTTGGGGTGATTCATGACCCAGTGATAGATAAATGACTCACTGGCCAACACTTGGGAGTTCTACGATGGAGGAGGAAGGAAAAAACACAGGGGATAACTAACCATCTCTGCCCCACTGTGCACACACTTTAAATGCAAGCAGGGCAAGATCCAAACCCATGTCACCTGACCTAGGAGACAACTCTCCCAGGAGCCAACACTCCTAGCCTACTGCAGGTTCATTCCTCTTAACTTCATGGCCAGTCAATTAAATAGACTCAACCCCAGATGAGAAACTGAGCATCTTAAATGATAGCCTCATAGCATCTTCGAGTTGAAAGGACTAGAGAAGTCTTCCCGCCCAGGGAGAAATTCCTCCAAGCGTCTGAGAGCTGTGCGGTGTAGGCTGGATGTGGCTCTAAAGTCAGACCCGAGTTCAAATAATGCCCCACCACTGCAAGCAGCACGACCTTGGACGTCACCTCTCCGAGCCTTACTTTCCTCATCTGTAAAGAGAAGCCATTACTGTCCCTGCTTCAGGGGGTTTTGAGATAACGCCCAGAAAGTGCACAAGGCACAGCAACCGGAGATGCCGAGTAGGTGGGGGATGTGATGTCTGAACAGAAGGCCACCCTCCCGGGACTAACAGCAGGTGCCACGCCAGGAGATAACATCTGGAGAAACCTGACCCCTCCGGAATCCAACCTGCCCCGCACTACACAGAGTCCATCTGCTAAAGCAGCCTCAGGGAGGAGGGGAAAAGTTCTTTCTGAACTCTGCCTAATGGGCCCACTGCCCTCCTGGAAATATGTAACACCTTGGATTCTTAAGGTGAAAGAAGCTCCTGGAATTATTGTGAACTAAATTATTAATGTCAACTAAAGAAGCAAGCTCTACTGGAACCTATTACATGTTTATTACACATTATATACCCTGCCACCGCTCAGACATGGTACTTCTAGGCCAGGGTCCAGTGGCCTGCACAGACTGGGTCATGCCAGACCTTCTCCCCGCTGACTCATCTTCTTTCCCACAAACGAATACCAAGAAGCTGGGCTGCTGTATTCCATATCAGCCTTCTTGGGTCCTCCCAGGAATAATTTGCAAAACTATTTACCCCCTGGATGGCCATCAGCTCTATAGTCCTTCTCTCCTCCTCATCCTCAGTTTACTCCTTCTATCCATCACCCACAGTCACACAAATCAATAGCACTCATATTTAACATGCTTTCATCTGACCACCGAAGGAACGTTACACAGAAAAAACCTTTCAGCCTATTCTTCCCAAAGTCCAAATTTTCTCCATTAGAAAATCAATTTATTAAGCATTAGCCACAAATGTACCATGTTCCTTGCCAGACCTTAGGATATAGGAGTGAGCGGGTGGACAACCAGGAGGGAAGTGCAGAAAACAGACACCTACAAGAGACTTGGAGAGAGCCCAAGACCTGTGATGAGGGTGAAATTTCTCATAGACTCTTAAGTTGACATCGTAAGCACGGGCGGGGATTAGGCAGATGATTCA
Organism: Myotis davidii; assembly: GCF_000327345.1. NCBI lineage: Eukaryota > Metazoa > Chordata > Mammalia > Chiroptera > Vespertilionidae > Myotis > Myotis davidii. The sequence goes on from NW_006298351.1 coordinate 779,815, forward strand.
GAGCACGAGGGCAAGGCAGAGGCAATAGCATCAGCGAAGTCATGGAGTAGAGTGACTGTGGCAAGTGGAAGGAATTAGAGGAATTCTATCAAATATATAAATAAATAAGTAAATAAATAAAGTCTTATGGGATCACAGCCATGCCCCTTTGATTAGCTGTGGTTTGGCAGCTCTCCAGCTATGTGACCCACCCAGACTGAAATGTGTGTCCTTCAGAGAAAATTTTGCTCACTCTCCTCTAGACCTTTCTCTCTGGAGCTCAGGGCTCACCTCTTCATTCATTTCCCCATCCCCCATCTGGCCAGGCCCAAGCAGGCAAACATCCCCGGGCTAAGAGGGAGTTCAATATACCAGGATTTAAATGATTCTATTTTCTCACTCACCATTATTGACTGAACTATGTCTCACCCGGACACCTTGTAGGGGGGGTGGGTCTGGTTTGGGACGGAGATTCGTAGTGTCTAGGTTTGCCATGCTCTCAGACCAAGCCTTACCACAAACCAGAAGAAAGGGCTTTAAGCGAGGGAGTGGTCAGATGAGCTTTGTGCCTGAGGACTGAGGACAAGCTCCTTGTTGCCCCTCAAGAGGGACTTAGGAAGGATGAGAGAGTGGCCTGGGGCCAACTCTGGGGGCAAGGGGTCTTCTCTACAATGCAAATCAGCCCTGGCATGAGTGGGTCCGATTTGTCCTAGGATTCTGGTCGGAGAGAGAGAAAACACACTGCGAGAGGTGAGGGACCATCCTGGTCAGCTTGGCCTGGGAGGCCTGATGCCAATTCAATTTTCACAGCAGCCCACCTCCATCAGAATGAAAAATCTTTTCTTAACACTCTTATTAAACCCTAATCTTAATCATATTCATCATTATTAAGTCTTGAAATTGTCTGGAATATTAAATAGGGCCAAACTGAAAGTCAGAGGGAGGGATTTAAAGGGACAGCTCGAATTCTCTTCAAGAATCACTGGAGATTCAGCCCCAATAGAGAGCAAGGCTTCTGAGGGAGAGATTTCCAACAATGGCACAGGGAGGGGCTGCCAATTACATTTGGCCTTGGTAATATCAGCCTTTCTTTCAAAGACTCCTCAAAAATGTATGGAGGAAAGGAAGAGGCATAAAGAAGATGAATTAAGGGCTTAAATGTCCCTGGCACCTGGAGGGACATTAAAAGAGAATCGTTCGGTGGGCCTCCTCCCCGGCCTCCCTCCTTGTGGGCCCCAAAACAATGCCCGTGAAATAACTCCACCGCCTGGGTCTCTGTTGCTGAAGAACAAATTTCTACCAGTCCCCAGAGGTCAGGTGACCTGGCCCAGCTGTTATCTCCTGATACGCGGCAGGAAGCCAAAGGGGCCTTTAGAACCATGTTCCAAGGAAGAGATAATGGCCCTTTCATACTTCTTCCTACATAAGACATTTAATTAGAGCAGCAGGTCTCTCTGTTCCTCGGCCCTCCCCGTCTTACAGAGCAGGAGAGAGGGTGAACTCATCAGTATTTATTCTGTGCCCGGCATGATCCGGTGCTCTGTCTGTACATCGGCCCACCTACTCTTCTCAGGATCCTGAAGACATAGGTCTACTGTCTCCCTGTTACAGATGGGACATTTCACAGAGAGGAAAACACTGTAACCACAGTCACCCCGCCTTGAACTCAGCCCTCTGACTGTACAGCCCATGTCCTTCCCTTCTCCGCCCCACTGACCAGCCTGTCCCTACCCCTGCGGCCCCTCAGCTTGAGGATGAATTAGGCAG
>NW_006298351.1:781631-797150 GCF_000327345.1 Myotis davidii
TAACAAGGGGCATTATTATTTTATCATTATTATTAGTTCTGAATCCTGTGTGTTAAAACAATCTATTTGACCTTTCCTCTGGCTAATGCATACAGGAGGTGGGGGAACCTATATGCCATCATAAAAACGTGGGAAATTAAAACCTGATGACATAAAATCAAATCGCCCAGCCATAAAAGGTGTCGCTTTTATGTGATTATCTTGCCAATATCTTCATGTTGCTAAACTAAATCAAACTACAATTTTCCCCACATGCCCTGAATTTAATGGGAGCCATTAATGGGTGTGATTCCTTATAGATCTCCTTGTAATAGGTACATGGCCTCTTAGGCCCTGGCTGATTAAAATGAAGCCACTGGGCTGTCATTTGTTGGGTTGCTTCAAGAATACTGAATAGGGGCTCTGCTCAAAATTATAAAAATGTTGACTGGCATTCAAGGCCTTTCTAAATTATGTGGCACCAACATATCTTTCCAGTATATTCTTCCTCTGCTCCCGTGAATAATCTTTCCGAGAATCCAGGAACATCAGAAATGAGAGAGATTTTTGAGACCACCTACTCCACCCTGGTGAGTAGAACTGGAATCACATGCGAACTCTGACTGGCACCTTGGAGCATGGGTTGAGAAGGATTCTGAGGCCAGTTCCAGACTCACTGAGTGAAGAATCCATGACTGTTTGACAATATCTGCCATGCCGCTGGTTGGTGGAGTGGGAGCATACATGCCAAAATGATGCCTCCGTGTTTTAATCCAACCCCTTCACTCTACAGATGTAGAAATGGAGGCTCACAGAGGGCGAGAGACTTTTGCAAGGTCACACAATGCATAAGCAACAGAGGCAGGACCAGAGTGTATTTCCCTGACTCCTCACCCTGTGTTCTCTCCCTAGTAGAGGAATTCTGATGAAAGAAGGCCGGGCACATTGGTGGGATCAAGGAGCCTAAGGTTTGAAGAAGGCAGAAGGCAACTCCCACCCCAATGATAAAGACACACAGTCCCCTAAACTCCCAAAGATCCTTAATCAAATATCCCTAGTCAATTTCAGGACGTTATTACACCTTCACTCTTCTTTCCCACTTTTTGTCTCCTGCCCTACACCAGGCTGGAATATTGTTCTACTGATCTCAAATCTCCCCTAAACAAGTTTGCCTGTAATTACTGAAATCGGGGGTCTTTGCATGACTTTGAGTCTTTATCAGTGAAGAGTCTGACACCCTTTCTCTGACTCTTGTCCATTAGGAATTGCTGACCACTGACATTGCCCCCTGCCAGAGTTCAAGGTGGAGTGAGATAGAACAGAGAGGCAACGACTGAAATCATTAGTCCCTCCATGCATACATCCATCCTCCTCTCAACCTCTGAAACCTTCCCTGAATCCCATCAACTCCATGACAAAGCCCCCAGGTCCTCACGTGGCCCATGGCACCTGTTATAGTCTGCCCAGCCAGCCTGTCCAGCTTCATCCTTTCCCAAACCCTCTCAAGTGGGAAGGGCAAAGGGCACAGAGGCACTGATTCCCAGCCCACCCCCAAAACACTGGTGGATCTTTATTAATAGGCATCTCTCCTTCTTTGCCCACATGTTAGTTAAGAAAGGGTATTGAGTATGACTGCAGTGGCTGCCCTAGATGTGTTGGTGTGTGGCATGCAGACAAGGAGACTGCTCTGGTTATAATTCCTGCTTTAGTCATGGTATTATCGGCTACTTGGCAAACACATCCTGCATACACACACTTTGGCCACCTTTGTTTATACTCAGAGCTCCCTATGCACCATGTCCACCTGGTGACCCCAATTTAATCTTCAAACTCTGGCTCCAGAGACACCGTCTTTGAGAAGCTGTCCCAACTCTCTAAGCTGAATGAATCGATAAGAAAATGCACTGACCATTAATCCAAGAGTACAGTAGGAAGGTTAAGGCATAGATACTGGAGAAAGATGACCTGAGTGCTAATCCCGTCTCTGCTACTCAGCAGCTGTATTATCTTAGGCAAGCAACTCAGCCTGTCCTCACCCGATACATTGAAATACCATCCATCTCACAGGATTGTTGTACAGACAGAAAGAGTTCATGTGCTCCAAGTGTAGTCTGTAATGCAGGGCTCAGCAAGTGTTACCTTCCAGCACTTGAAATTCTGTAGTTCAGTAACAGAGTATCTACCTGTTATCTACGCTGAATTGCAAGGTTCTTGAGCTCTGGGACTTGACTCTTAGTCATCTTTGAACTCCCTGCCCACCTACTGCAGTGTTAGTTCCATACGTGCTCATGAATATTTAGTGGATGACTAAATGAATGAATAAGTTTGTCTGAAGCCTTCTAAGTCAGAAGGGAGAGTCCGTTTGCAGCGCCCTCTGCTGGTGGTGGCTTGTCCCAGTTCAGGAGGACTGGTGTGAAGTGTTCCATGGATGTCACTCTGCGTTGGAAGAAACACTGTATCACAGTGACACCCAGACTCATATTTACCTTGCACTACTCTAATAACCTCTCACTAATGCAAAAAATTAAAACTCCTTCCTCTCTTGATGCAATCTCTGAGTGGCAAACCCTGATGGGCTTCTTCCCCTTCTCCTTGAGTTTCTAATGAAGCAGGAGCCAGCACGACTGTTTTATGGTCCTATCTGTCTACACTAATGGTGTCGGCAGAGACAGGCACGCCTTTCCGAAGAGTGATGCTTGGGAGCTGGTGCAGAAGAGCACAGGCAAGGCACACCCACAAGGAATTGACTTTTTATTATGAGAACTGGACCTAAGAGTATATGTCACTATCATCTTCAAATACACAGGTTCATTTTTGATTGCATGTGAGACTTATTAGCAATGCACCTAGTGATTCATTCGTTGATTCATTCATTCATTCATTCAACAAATACGTACTGAAAATCTACTATGTGGCCAGAACAACCACGCTGCACCATTTCAGGGCCACTATTTACATCAGTCTAGCAGGAGTTTCTCAACCTTCCTAATGCCGCGACCCTTTAATACAGTTCCTCATTTTGTGGTGACTCCCAACCATAAAATTATTTTCGTTGCTACTTCATAACTGTAATTCTGCTACTGTTATGAATCGTAATGTAAATATCTGATATGCAGGATGTATTTTCATTGTTCGCGACCCACAGTTTGAGAACCGCTGGCTCTCTGGGATGGTTGAGCACCACCTGGAGACTGAACCTCCAGACACAGTAGCCCTACAAGGGGCAGTGCTGCGCATGCAGAAATGATTAAGATGCAAACCCCTTCTCTCGGGAAGCTCATAGTCAAGTAGGAGAGTACTACTTGAAAGCACACAAATGAGCAGTCCTGCAGCAGGCTCGTTCAGGGCAGACGGGCACGCCAAAGGCATGCACAGCTGTCTCTGGGAGGGCCGGGGAAGACTCCTTGAAGGTAGTGAGGTCTGACTGGAGTTCTGAAATATGCATAGGAGTCCATGAGGCAGATGTGAACAGGAGAGCTGGGGGGTGGGGACTGCGCTGTTCCAAGAAGAGAAAGGAGCACGGACACGCTGCTCGGACGTGAAAGTGCGTGGGCTTTGATGGCACAGTAAGCCACCGAAGCATTATCAGAGCTTTCGTGTGGAAGGTGCGTGGGGTGGGCAATGAGGCTGGAGAGGGAGGCGGGTGTCAGGTTGTGAAGGACCTTGGATGCCGTGGGAAGAAACTAAGACTTTACCGTGGCTGATATGGAGCCATGATGATGTGGGAAGTGGACAGGAGACTTATCCCACTTAGATGGATGGCAAGGATATCTTGTAAGTCTGTGTCTATTTTCAAACGATTCTGCACTGGTTATCTCACTTTAGCTCTGCTGTGGCTTAGGAGCAGGCTGGGTATGACCCAAATTTCCTGGAGTGGAAAGAGGGCAGACCCTAAAATGAACCAGGATTCAACTCCTGGTAGCATGTAGGTAGAGCAGACCCAATATTGCCTATCCAGTCTGGCAGGTGGACATGATGTCCCGCTGGCAGATTGGCAAATAGACGGCAACCCAAATCAGCCTGCAGTTTTTCATATGTGATCATGGATAGCTCTCCATACACGCAGAACCCAGGCCTGGGACATGCAGCCTGGCACACCTCAGTCCCAGCAAGTGGCCAGCATCAAGGGGCCCTTTTGCTATAATTAGGTGCCACAATTGCTCTCTTTATCCTCCCTTTCAAAACCTTCTTTGTTGCCCTAACCGGTTTGGCTCAGTGGATAGAGCGTCATCCTGCAGACTCAAGGATCACAGGTTTGATTCTGGTCAAGGGTTTGTACCTTGGTTGTGGGCACATCCCCAGTAGAGGTGTGCAGGAGGCAGCTGATCGATGTTTCTCTCTCATCGATGTTTCTAACTCTCTATCCCTCTCCCTTCCTCTCTGTAAAAAATCAGTAAAATATATTTTTTTAAAAACCTCTTTGCCATTTATGTTCATTTCCTTTGTTCTTCTATCTGCCCAGCTAGGTAATAAGTCTCTTCAAGGCGAGGGCCATGGGTATGGAATTGGCCATCATTTCCCAGTTGCCTGACATACGGTGATTGCTCATTAGACATCTGATTGATGTGGAAGGCTGATGTTGGCGTCCCCAAAGGTAGCCACATCCAAATCCCAGAGCCTGTGCATGTTACCCAACATAAAAAGGGGAACTCCGCAGATGTGATTAAGTTAAGGGTCTTGAGATGGTGAGATTATCCAGGATTATCCACATAAACCCAACTGATCAGCTTGGTCCTTATAAGAGGGTGGCAGGAGAATGAGAATTAGAGAAGGGAGTGGGCAATGGAAAAGAGGCTAGTTTGTTACCCTTGGGAGACAGAGGAGAGGCCCCTAGAAACTGGAGAGACTGGAGAGCAGAGTCTCCCTCAGAGACTCTGGAAGGAACACAGCTCTGCCAACATCTTCATCTCAGCCCCAGAGACCCATTTCAGACTCCCGGCCCCCAGAGCTGCCTACTAATAAACTTCTGCTGTGTTTAGCATACAGTTGTGATGACTGGCTACAACAGTGTAGGAACCCCATGCAGTGAATGGCTCAGGAAAACTGAGTCTGGTGATAGGGCAAATCGCAGGAACAGCGAGCAGGGTTTAGAACCAGGTTCCAGACCTAGGGGAACATGAACAGTAATACAAAGTGAATCTTCACAGTGGGAGTGTCCTCTTCCATGCATCACTCTGGGAATGGCAAGCTTCGGGATATCTGCCACACATAGGAGGAGGTGCCATCCTGCAGCACACATCCCAGGCCTGCGGAAACAATGCTGGGGGGGGCGGGGGGGGATCACGGGGTCAGGAGCAGCAGCAAATGGACAGCCTCCCCCTTGAAACTATGCTGTAGGACCTCACACAGCTGCCTGGCAGGGCCAGATGCCACACTCAGAGGAGGGATCTCAAACTGCTTTGTTTTGCACTTCAAGAACACTCAAAATGGGATCTACCCTCTGACCATTTTCTTAAGTGCACAACAGTCTTGTCATCAACAGGCCCAATGTTGTAAGGGGGGGGGGGGTTAAGAACGTATTCATGTGGCATAACTGAAATCGTCCCCATGGATATGTAGCTCCACTCACCCTGTCCTCCTCACCCCAGCCCCAGGACACCCCCATGCTACCCTCTGCTTCTGTGAGTCTGACGAGCTGAGACACCTCATGCAAGTGAGGTCCTGCAGTATTTGTCCTTCTACGACTGGCTTATTTCACTTAGCATAATGTATGCAAGATTCATTCATGGGGCGGCATATTGCAAAAGCTCCTTCTTAGGGCTGAATGATACTCAGTTGTATGGACAAGCCACGTTTTTTTATCTGCTCATCCATCGGTGGGCATTTATATTGTTTCCACATCTTGGCTGTTGTGATTAGTGCCACAATGAACACCAGAATGCTGAGAACTTCTCTGACTTCCATTCTTTTGGATAAATAGCCAGATGTGGGACTGCAGGATTATAAGGTAGTTGTGCTTTTTATTTTTTGAGGAAGCTCTGCACTCTTTTCCACAGGGCTGCACCATTTTGCATTCTTGCCAATAGTATACAAAGGTTCCAATGTCTCCACATCCTCCTCAATGCTTGTCTTCTGCTTCTGTTTCTGTGCTTGCTCTGTTTTGATAGTAGCCATCCTATCAGGCGGGAGGTGCTCTCTCACTATGGTTTTGACTGGCATTTCCCTATGGGTCCTGAATTCTATGGTTGAGGAAGCACTATCCAGGCTGCTGGGGTAAAGGGGCTGGGACACACTAGCCAGTTCTGCATTTGTGGCTGGAGTGAGCACCAGTCCCTCCTGGGTTGTGACTGGGAGTCCCTTGAGGTTGACCTCAACGGATTGATAGGCACTGGGCTATAACTGCTTTCCAAGAAACTGAGCCAACTCCTCTTCTGAGAGGCCAGCGCGTCAGGGGTCCGTCTTAGACAAGCTCACATTTACCTCTCAAATAAGAAGGCTAGTGCTAGGGGGTCATCCAACACAATGTTACTCAAGGTGCGTCTGAAGACAAGCTATGTCATTATCTCCCACGGTGCTTGCCAAAGAATCCATATTCCAGGGCTGCGCTTCAGTCTCCTAAATAAGAGTTGCTGGGGATGGTGCCCAGGGATATGCATTTTAAACACACACACACACAAACACAGTCTACTCTCATGTGCACTAAAATTTTGAAAACTGCATTTCATTCAAAATTAGAATTGTACAATGGGGAAACTGAGGGTTGTGGAAAGGAAGAACGTTTCACAACATCACAGATAAAGTCAGTGACAGAATATTTAATCCCTGACCTCATGCATCCAACAATGTAGGAAGGCCAGCCATATTCATATGAAAATTAAATGCTGGCAAAGGCATGGAGTGCTCAACAGTTCCCCGAGAATATCAACATTCACTATTACGTGCAATCAGCACACGTGATTTTTTTCTGGTGAAAAAATGAAATGAAGGACAGGTGGCCTGATTCCAAACCCCGGGTACTTTGCTTTATGGAGGAGACCTAAGAGGAAACAGTCAGTGGAATGCAAGTTATCATGGTATGAGCTACTGGTGCAGTCGGAGGCTCTGGTGGCAGGAAGGTGCCAGGACCTTCCCAGGGAGAGAGGGGTTAGTTAGAGAAGGCATCTGAGCCAAGAAGAATTTTTGAAAGAAGTTTTAAATTGGCTTTCAGGGTACCTGCCATAAAGGACCCTAAAAAGAGCTGCATTATGGTATTGAAAACATGATTGTAATGTTTTCGGGGGGGGGGGGGAGTTAACCGTCTAATCCTGCAGAGGATGGATATTGGTGATTCTGACTTATGCGCACACCGCAGAGCTTCCCTAATCAGCGTCTCCTCTTAGTGCAGCTCGGGGTGAAGACTCGGGGCTGAAAATAGTCCACTCCAAGCTCTTTTGATTGCAAAGTGTCTCAAGAGGGAAGACGTGGGTGACAGACTAATAGAACCCAGGAACTGCTTGCATTTGTGTTTTCCCACAAAGTCTCTTCCACCCCAAATTTCCCAACAACCACTGCAATACCTCCTGGGGCTCCAGCTCTACCCCCTCTCCAATCAGATCGTTCCTTGGCGTTTGTTGAGCACCTACTAACTAAATGGTGGTTGCTACAAACATCATCTTGCTTAATTCTTACCTAAACCTGTGAGGTAGGTTTAGACTAAGAAAACCTGGGATACAAGCTACGAATTAAAAGTAACAGATCTAGCCAGGCCTGTGTGGCTCAGTGGTTGAGCGTCAACCTATGAACCAGGTCACAGTTCCATTCCCAGTCATGCCCGGGTTGCAGGCTCGTTCCCCAGTGGGGTGAATGCAGGAGACAGCCAATCAATGATTCTCTCTCATCATTGATGTTTATATCTCTCTGTCTCCCTTCCTCTATGAAATCAATTTAAAAAATATTTTAAAAAAAGAAAAACCTAACAGATTCAGTCTACATATCTTGGTGCCTACCATGTGCTTTTTCATAGACTCAAGTGATTTCAGCCTCATAAAAAGTCCCATTCATTAAGTAGATGTCCTTAAGCTCCAGTTTATACGACATGGGTTAGACGTGATCTGTATTTGAACCAGATCTATTTGATTTTAAAAGTTATTTTTTTTCCCCATCATCACATGCTGCCTTTAATGGATTTCCTAATCTTGGAGGAGGAGAAAAGTTCCTGGTCAATAATTAAATTTGCCGTGTGATGATTACAATGGAAGGTGGCAAGTTGTAAAGAGGTACCTACAAGGTGGTGTAGCTGCAGGAGGAGGAGAAACGCTAGGCTGCAATTTTTGCCACAGGGCCTTTGCATGTGCTGTTCCCTAGGAGCACAAATATCCCCCCCAACAGCCCTTTCCTGACCTCGCCGTCCATGCTGCATGTGTGCTTTTTTCTATCGCTGTGCCCCGTTTTGTTTTTTGTGGTCTTTTTAACAGCACTGTTTGCAACTTGTAATTAATTCCTTGCTACTGTCTTTCTGCTGCAATTGCATGAACACTCCACAGGGATGAGAATGTATCTGTCCTAGTCACTGCCGTTTCCTCAGTGCTGGCACCAGAAGATGTCAGGTAACTGTTGAATGAAGGAAGGGATAAATGAGTGTGTCAATGGATGGATGAATAACTTTGATGACTTAGTCTTCAGAACAACACTGCGTATTATCATCCCCCTTTCAAAGTGAATAAACAGATGTTGCCAAGATCCTAATAGCATAATAGAGGCAGGGGGAGAGGCAACCCAGTCGTTGTGGATCTAATGCCAGTGCACATCTCACTAAATCAGACCACACCAACTTGAATTTACTCCTTCCGAAGACTGTGGGCCCACAGATGACTGAGAGGGAGTCTGGAGAAGGGAAAAGGCAAGAGGACCCACAGGTACAGAATGAGGGGCTGAGACTTCCTCCTGAGGGGTGAGTCTGACCCCATAAACAGAGATGGATTATAATAAACCATACCATCAACTAGTATGTATTGTCTGCTTTCAGCTTCGCTTGTGTAACAGGGGAGAAAATTGTACTCTCCAAGATTCTGGAGAGTAAGAACAATGCATTTGGGATAACTCTTGAGATGCAAAAGAAATCAATGCTGCCTGCTGCACTGGTGGGCATCAGAGAGAAGAAGGGAAGGGAAGGGCAGGCAAAGAGAAGGCACCAGCAGGTAGCGGAAGCCCAAACTCTGGGCTGTGATCCTTTCCCTGGACTTCCAAGCCATCGGTGACACACAGCGACCTCACAGCATGCTTACTGCACATGTGTATCTCATGGAATCCTGTGAAAAAGCCAACTCGACCGGGCACATGGAGCCCATGAATCAGAGAGGCCAGAGGGAAGTAAGTCTGCTTGTGGAGTATGTCCAGCAGTGTGATGGGCCTGACGATGCCCTGCCGGCTGAGTGTGCTGGGAAGGGTGTGTTGGCCCAGTTGCCGGGACAGCCTGCAGCCGTCAGCCCCTTCAGGGACGGCCCCTCTACAGAGCTTCCTTGTCCAAGGCCGTGCCCTGCCTGGGCCATGCCCATCCAGCGACTGACTGATAGGGTCTGGAGTGTAAAGGCCAAGCATCTCTGGGAGCTCTTTCAGTTGAGGTGGTCACTGTGGCTGCTTCACGGCTCAGTTTTTCTCTCCGGCTTCCCTCCCAGCCTTGTGAGGTGTTGTTGACACCACGGGCACTTCCTAATAGGCGTCCTGCATGCTAAACTCTGCCTCAGAGTCTGTTGCCTGCAGAGCCTGACCTATGGCACCCAAAACACCTCTGCACTTCCACTGGCTGTGAGGCCGGTGGTGAGATTTTAGGCAAATTATAACCATCTCTCTCAATGTTGAGAGCCACGAAGTTGACATTATGTCCCCATTTTGCAGGTGGGAAGACTGAGACTTTGGTTATCTAGTTCAGCCGCAGTGACCAGGCGATAAACACGAGGCCATGATTCTATGCTAGACCTGACGACGTATGAACCACCCCATCAACAATAATAAGAGAGCTCACTTCTCTGTTCTTTTCCACCAAACCCAGCCTTACAATGCTTCCCCTCCTCTCCTTCCCACGGCACATGATTTTTTTTTGTTCTGCTTTGTTTTCCCCCCATTTTCCATGGCTCTCATTACATCCTGCCTCCCATCACGAATATTTATTCACAGCCTGTGTCCTGTAATGAACCGTGTTCTTTCTGAGGATAAGAGCTATGTTTGATTCATCTCTATGTGCCCACAGATAAAAAACAAAAAACAAAACAAAACCCTAAACAAATGTGAACTGAATTAAAGTTATTCTACATTGATTTATCTATAATTATGGAATGAAAGCCTTTGTTCTAGTATAAAAGCGTCAAGGGCGTAGGCAGTTATTTTTGTGGGGGGGGCGGTACGGGCTCCCCCGCTGATACTTTTGAAATCAGCCCCATTCCATCCTTGCCCGTGGTTGTCCCTGATGGAAAAGCCAGGAGGGTAAAGATAACAAGTGCAATTTTTAGGCCTCTGAAAATTAAGACCCAAAGGGGTAAAAAAAAAAAACAAAAAGCAACAACAACAAAGAGACAAAAGCAAATATTAGTTAGGAATTTGACAACAAAAATTTGAATTAAGAAATTAAATGGAGGAGAAGAAATTAAATGGTGTAGGAGGTCCTAGCAATAGATTCCAGAGCTGTGAAGCGACATCTCTCGCTCTTGTTCCTCTGCAAACAATTCCAAGTATAAATGTATTTCTGGCACAAATGGCTCTGTCCTAAGATTCTTGATTATAATTATAATAATGGGTTTCTGAAAGCCTGCAAGTGGTTCTGGGAATGATAATAAGGGTTGAGAAAAGACATGTTGTTTATGTGGTGAGTGTTTGTGGAATATTAAATGAGGGTGGGGAGAAAAACTGATGCCACACTTCCCACAAACTCCAAATTATACAGCGACACCCAGGCAGCCCATCACTGCCTCCTTCTCCTCCAGGCACACACGCCATCAATCCCATTACCCCACACATCGGGGACCGGGGCAGAGTAGGAAAAGCAAGTACTCTTCCCGCGTTCCTTGCAGAGTTGCTCCTCTCTTAGGAAAACCCCGAGCGTTTTCATCGGAAAGAGGAGCAGCCTCGGTCCTTCCCTCGCCGACTGATAGCCCTGGCAGGTCACTCGGAGCCCCTGAGCCACCTGCCTTCAGCCACATCACAGAAACTGCACGACGCTGGTGTGGATTGTTTGCATGACAACCAATCTCTTTTCTCTTACTCTGTAAGCTCCTTGAGGACACGGATCCTATCTGATCCGTTGGTGGTGGTATTGCTTAATTGTGGGAAAACACACATAACACAATATCCAATATGTTAGCCATTTTAAAGTGTACAAGTCAATGGTACTAAGTACATCCACAATGCTGAGCAACCAGCACCACTTTCTAGCTCCAGAGCTGGTTCATCACCCCAAAAGAAAACCCACGCCCACTAAGTACTCATTCTCCATGTCTCCTCCCCCTCAGCTCCCTGCAGGCCCACTGTTTTTTTAACTGTTACAGAGTCTACTCCTGTCTTGTACAAAGTAGGTCCTGATTAGTGTTTAAAATCTAATAATTGCCCATTTAAGTAATCATTAATATCTTCTCTGCCTACTTTAATAATTATTACTTTAAGAATCTTATTGTAAATTATCTATACTAATAAAAGGGTAATATGCTAATTAGACTGGAGACCTTCCAGACGTCCTTCCGGACAAAGCCATGGTGGCAGGGCCGAGGCAGAGACAGTTAGGGGCGATCAGGCCAGCAGGTGGGGGCAGTTGGGGGCAAGCAGTCAGATGGGGGGGGCAGTTGAGGGCGATCAGGCCAGTGGAGGGGGGGCAGTTCAGGGCAAGAAGGCCGGCAGGGTGGGGCAGTTGGGGGCAAGCAGGCTGCCAGGGGGGGTAGTTGGGGGTGAGCAGGCTGGAAGGGGGGCAGCTGGTGTCGAGCAGGCTGGCAGGGGGGGAGGTAGGAGTGATCAGGCTGGCAGGCAGAGTGGTTAAGGGCAATCAGGCAGGCAGGCAGGTGGGCAGTTAGGAACCAGCAGTCCCAGATTGCAAGAGGAATGTCCAACTGCCGGTTTAGGCCCGATCCCTGTGGAATATTAAACTGGCTGTCGGACATCCCCCGAAAGGTCCTAGATTGGAGAGGGCACAGGCTGGGCTGAGGGGCACCCCCACCCATGCATGAATTTCATGCACTGGGCCACTAGTTTTACATAATAGTGTGGATCACAATACTTGCCACTTATCGTTTACTGCATGGATAACATTTCATATAAGTCAAATCATACAGTGTTTTCCCTCTTGTGTCTGACTTCCTTCACTTATCATGTTCTCAAGGGTCACATGTTGCTGCCTGTGTCAGAACTTCATTCCCATTTTGACTGAATAGTAAGGTATGTATGTATCACATTTCCTTCATACGTTCATCCACTGATGGGCCCTTGGACTTCCTCCCTCTTTTGGCTATGAATAATGCTGCTACGGACATTTGTGTACAGGTTTTGTGTGGACAGATGTTTTTGTTTCTCTTGAGTATACATCTAGCAGTGGAAGAGGTAGGTCATATGGTAGTTCTATGTATAGTTTTTTGAAAAACCACCAAGCTGTTTTCCACAGTGGCTATGCCATTTTACATTCCCACCAGTAATGTTCAACGGTTCTAATTTCTCCAAATCCTCACCAACACTTATTTTCTAGGGTTGGTTGGTTGGTTATAGCCATCCCAGTAGATGAGGAGTGATATCTCATTATGGTTTGGGTTTGCATTTCACTAATGACTGATGATGATGAGCATCTTTCAATGTGCTTATTGGCCACTTGTATACCTTCTTGGAAGGAATGTCTACTCAAGTCCTTTGCCATTTAAATTTTTTGTCATTTTGTGGTTGAGTTTTAGAAATTCTTTACACAGAGTGGGCAAAAGTAGACTGAGAGTTGTGAGTACATGCAACACAGAGTGTATTATTGTATTATTATTTATCAATTATTGTACTATTTTTCCATACGAACTGTAAACCTGCTTTTGCCCATGCCTGCATTTTTGGAACATTAAACCCTAATCAGATATATGGTTTGCAAATATTTTCTCCCAGCCCTTTGTAAAAAAAAACAGCTAGCTTATCCATAGTTTTATCTACAGTCCACAAAACCATTTCACTTACTCTGCCTCATCTGAGCTTCGTGAACATGTGGGTGGGTAAGTCTGCCCCAATCCCACAGCTGAGAAATCAGGGGGCACAGAGGTGAGGTGGCTCAGTCACGACCACTTGGCTGGGAAGACACTGGGGGCTCATCATCTCAGTCTACTGCCTCGGGTTTCTCCCGGTGATCCGTGGATGGTTCCGGGCCACTGGAAACTCAGAAACTCAGCCCCACCCGGGACTCCGGGGCCCACTGCAGGGAACACTCAAAGCCTTGCCCCTTGAAGCTCTGATCAGAGGAAGCTCTAGAGAGGCCTCTCCACAAGCAGGGTCTCAGGGCACGGGGTGCCAGCTCCCTCGTCCCCACAGGCACCTTTCTGTCAGCCACGCTCATTCCCGTGTCATCTAAACCCTGCTCCTTGGAGGCATTGTATCTTTACTTAGCAACCCCTTCTCCCACTCACAGCACTTCTGTCCATTAATAGCACAAAGCTGCGAATACTGCATGAGCAGGCTTTACATTCTGCTATCAGTTCAACTCAGTACCGCTGGACGATTAAAGAGCAACCATGTATGATGCATAACCAAGCCATACTTTCTCACACGTGCTTTTTGCTAAACGATATAAGAGACTAAATGCACATCAGTGGACTATAACACCATTCAGTGAGCACTTACTGGATGCATGCACCGTGCTAAGCACTTTCCACGCGTATCTCATTTAATCTTCTTTTTGCCTGTGTCATCATCGCCGACAACTGTCAGTTTTCTGATGTGAGATTGGAGGCTGGCTCTGCACAGAACCGGGCCTATAGTGACCACATTGGAAGGACATCATTTCACTCAGCATCATTTCTTTATAACCCTGGGGAACTTAACTCTTATTTATATCACTTTAGCCTACGATGAAACTGACTTCATTATACAATGGTTCCCTTAAAGACCCAGAACCGAACAATGACGTTAAGTGAGGACTTACCATATTCCGGGGCGGCTGACATTCAGTAAACATCTGCTATGTCCCAGGCTTTTTAACCAGCTCACTGGCAGCCCCCTAGGCCTGGAAATGAGTATTAAGATTTTGGATTTGCCAGGGTTTCCCCAGCTAGGAGTAAAAAAGCCAAATACTGCCCACGTTCTCTGACAGCAGAGTTCTCTCTCCAGCACACCATGAATGAATGAAATTTTTTTTAAAGGGTAGAGTGTAGTTTGCAACCTCACAGTGCTTTACTCTAGTTAATAAGCCAACGAACACTCCAGGAGAGAGCAATCAAGTCTATAGTGATAAGCGGAATCGCCTGCTGCCAGGGGCACAGGAAGGAAAGGGAGCTTGGCGGGTGGAAAAGTTTGTGAAGAAAACAGAGAACTGGCCTGGCTGGTGTGGCTCAATGGACTGAGCATCGTCTCATGCACCAAGAGTTCACTGGTTCTATTCCCAGTCAGGGTACTAGCCTGGGGTGCAGGCTCAATCTCCAGTAGGGGGCATGCAGGGGGCAGCCGATCAATGATTCTCTTCATCACTGATGTTTCTATCTATCTCCCTCTCCCTTACTCTCACTGTAAAAACAATAAAAACATATTTTTTAAAAAAAGAAATAAAATGGAGAACTAACTCAGGTCTCAAAAGCCTGGTGGGATTGAAATGGTGGACTGGGCGTGTGGGGAAGTGCATGAGTAAAGACCAGAGGCAGTTAACAATGAGGCATGCACAAAAGTGAGGAAAGCAGCCGAACAGAAGATGGGATTGTATTCCTGGGGATAAGACTGCAGGGGGCCTTGAACACCAGTGGACAGGAAGGCGACACTGCAGGCTCCTGAGCTCAGCAAAGCCATGATAGGACGCATGTTTGAAAAGATGAATCTATACACAGAACACAGGACTTCGCAGACAAGAGCACTTGCCATGGGCTTGGTACATACGAGGCACCTCATAAATGCTGATGAATAAGTAGGCAAATAAACAAATGAATGGGGGAAGTGATAGACACTGGGGTACCACTGGCTACTGGGAGCTGTGGGACCTGGGCGTAGTGATGGGGGGAAGATTGGCAGGACTTAGCATATGGGATGAAATGGATGGTGAAAAAAAGACCACAGCAAGGCTTTCCTCCTTTCTCTTCATGTTTTTTGTTTTTCGCCCAACGCCCAGGGGACCTGAACAAGTTCAGGTTTAGTCTGGTGGGCAATGAGCACCGGGCCAGCAGCATGAAGGTCGTCTCTCATAAAGCACCACGTTGATTAACAAAGAGGCTACACACCAATGACACGTGTTGTTGTTACTTCCCTGCCAGAGATAGAAATCACACAGGACGCCTAGCTGTGTATTCCAGAAGGGTGTTATGGAACAATAACCCCATCAGTAGCCAGGAAAGTGAGATGTGAGAGATTACGGGCTCCCGACAACACGCGGCAGCCTCTGATGAGCACTCTGTTGACTCGTTTGCATTAAGAACCCTGCTG
>NW_006298351.1:797189-834875 GCF_000327345.1 Myotis davidii
ACCTCAGAGAGCAGGCTGAGGCTCCCTCACCCCTGCGTCAGGCTTTTTAATGGTGCAAAAATCTGATAATTCAGCAACTGTAGAGGACACAGAATCTGATACCGGTTTGCTTAGTGAGTCTAGGTCTGTTTTTATCCTCTGGGCTTCTAATGCACAGATTAAGCAAGATAAGGTTTAAAGATACCTAGCACACACAGGGCACCCCGGATGGTAGGCCTGTCCAGACTGGCTTCCCCTGACCCTCACACGCGGACCAGCTCTTGCTCTTCTCAGCTCCCACCTCCCATCTGCAAACTGAGATGCTGTCCGTGAAACAGGATCCAGGGATTGGAAAGCTGCCACCTGCTGACCAGTCTCCCTGATGCTGCCTACCTCTCTGACTCATCTGAACACCCACTCTCTCCCCTCCATCCTTCCATCCTTCCCATGCGTATACAGAGAGTGTCACCCAAGAGCCAGGACTGGTGCAGCGCAGTTACCGACACAGGCAGGGCACATGGCTGCCGTGTGTGAGACCTCCCTCATCCCCCTGCGGTCAACTGTGATCTGTCTGAGGCCTGCCTGCTCTTCCCTCAATGACCCCCAGCCCAGGAGCCTTCCTGAGGCCTGACGTTGTCTCAGACAAGAATGGCAGAGTGGGGAGTGCGGTGACTTTGAGCATGTGGTTTGCCTTCTCTGGGTCTGTCTCTTCCTTGTTTGACGGGGACAAAAATACTAAACGTCTCAGTTTCAGGGAGGGGGTTGAGGGGGGGAATGAGTACCTGGTACAGGGTAGGTACTCAATAATTAGTTACTGTCAATATCAACATCATCATCTACAAGATCAGAATACTGGTAGCTTCCTCTTATTAAGATCACAAAATTTCAGCAGCCGCCCATTGTTCTTAGTATAATCATCCAAATCCTTCCAGGGGCCTTCGAGGCCCTGCCTGCCTCTGCAGCACCAGCTCCTATCACACTTCCCCTCGTTCCTGCAGTCCTGCCTGCCACATTGTCCTGTTTTCCATCATGTCAGCTGTATAGTCATTAGTGCTGCTCACCAAGCATTTCTGGTTCTCCTTCACAGCAGCTTGCAAAGTTCCCAGTGATACAGCTCTGTCAACCTAGATTCCTGAATGGGAACGACTTGAAACAGAACACGTACGCTAACTAATGATGGACATGTAGCACAAATAAGAAATAAATCTTCATTATGTTCAGCTTCTAACATCTGGGAGCTCTTTGTCATGGCAGCAAAGGCTACCCTAATCTGACTAATGCACTAACGATCCTCCTCCAGTCACGGGGTCTTTACTCAAGCTGGCTCCTCTACCTGGAAGTCTCTTCCCTCTCCACTTAAATAACTCTTTTAGATCTCAAAACTCAAGCCTTTCTTCTTCAGGGAAGTGTTCCCTAATCATGTCATTCTCCCTTATCAGAGGCTCTCATGTTATCAAGTATCTCTTCTTTATAACTCTTGTCAAAGTAGCAATTTTACCTTTATTTTTGATGGTTTTATTAATTTTCTTCTCTCCCACAAGATTGTAAATTCTATAGGAATGGGGTCCAGATCTGCTACAGCTCATCATCTTATCCTTAATACATATCAGTGCCTGGCCCACTGCAAGCCCTAAATAAATACAGGAAAGAAACTGGGACAAATGCTCTTAAGCTGGTCCCTTCTACAATTGACTATAACCTGAGTTAATGATGTAGGGAGAATCAGGACACTTCGCCTCCTTTAGGTCATTTGCCCTGGAAAACAATGCAAAAGGTTGACAGAGTCCAGGCTATGGTCAGAATCTATGACCCACACAAGCCAACCAACCTCTGAAGGCCCCTCAATTCAGCTCCCTGGTGCCCAGGAGGAGCCATGACAGAAGCCAGCACCCACATCTCCACCACTAGAGTCGGCCGAGGTCCTGGGTCCCTCGGTGTCCCTGGGCGCTGCCACTAGGCACTGATGTGCTCTCCCTCATTAATACCTGGTCTTCACTTCTCCATAAATCAGATTTACAGAGCACAGAAGCCTGGGGACACCTCCAGGGCCTCACAGTTCAATGCAGCTCATTATGGAAATCAGCTCAATGCTGAGGAGCCAGGTAAGTGCCAACTGTCTACCAACCCCTTCCACAGACTTGCAGACAGCACTGGTGGGGGCTCACTAGTGGCCCAGTCACTCGGCCCTCTATATCTGCTGCTGTGGCTCATCTGCAGGGCGGGAGGAGCACCTTCACATGAGAGGGCTCTCCAAGGGGCTCCTGGTGCTCGGTGAAGGGGGACAGAGACAGGTTCAGTGGGAACGAGGCCTGGGCACCAGTGAGGCCCAATGCACCCTGACCACCCAGGCAGCAGCCACTTCCTGCCCTCCAGGCCAGTGCACGCCCTGCCCAGCCAAGATTTTAAAGTTAACAGTGACATTCAAACCGACAGTCCACTGAGGAGAAAACCCTTTGCAATTTACAAGGTTCTTCCACATTCATTAACTTGGTTGAGTCTCACAATATTTTATCAGGTAGGTGTATTGCTAATACCTCCATCTACCAGCTGGGGAAACAGGCTCAGGGAGGGAAGCAGCCTGCCCCGATTATCAGCGGTGAATTCTGCTCGTCTCTGCACGAATACAATGCACGTTCCACTTCACCAAAGCTCCTTAAATGGAGATTATTAGAATTCCATTAATGGGGCTCAGGGTGTGCTTGAAATTTTTGTATGTGTTCATACATGGGTATTTCTTTTTCTGGGCAGTAAATTCAACATATTTACAACTCTCTCAGTTGTTAAATGTTAAGATGTTAAAAACCATGTGGGGGCCGAAACCAGTTTGGCTCAGTGGATAGAGTGTCGGCCTGCGGACTGAAAGGTCCCAGGTTCGATTCCGGTCAAGGGCATGTACCTGGGTTGCGGGCACATCCCTAGTAGGGAGTGTCAGGAGGCAGCTGGTCGATGTTTCTCTCTCATTGATGTTTCTAACTCTCTATCTCTCTCCCTTCCTCTCTGTAAAAAATCAATAAAATATATTTTTAAAAAAAAAACCATGTGGGGTACTAGACCCCATGAGGGCACGGGGTAGTTACCTGACGGTCCATGGATGTCTGTAGGATGCACATCTTTGTCCATCCACCCATTTTTCCCCAAAGAAGAAAGGTATCAGTTGAATGAGATTTGGTCTCCAGGATGCACGTTTTCTGATTCCTCACCATTTCCCTCCAGTGGCGGCCTGAGTAATGCCCACACGGTACCCAGTCCCCTGTGGCCAGGCTGCTGCTGCTGTGGTCACAGCCACAAGGCCCTCACACCACCACAAACCACAGGAGTCCAGGCCGATCCGCAACCAGACCCCAGAGCTCAGTCCTCCTCCTGTGCAGGGCAGGGCTGCAGGGAGGTGAGCGAGATAAGCTGCTTAAGTACAGGGTCTGATTGTCTTCAACAATCTGCATATTTTCGCATCAATTTTGACATTTTAAGAAAACACCGAATTCAATATTATCTATTATCATTACTGAGTTTTTGGTGCTCCGTCAAGGTGTGCTCCTGTGAGCGCCTCACTGCCTCACTGTAGGGGCCAGAGAAGGCTGCATCCTCTGAGGAGCCTGCCTCGACCCAGGCTCAAGTTCACCAGGCTCACAGGCTCCCGCGGGTCACTCAGAGGGGCTCAGAGAACCCCTAGCTCAACCCTGTCGAAATTTAAAGCACAGGTCCTAACCGGTTTGGCTCAGTGGATAGAGTGTCAGCCTGTGGACTGAAGGGTCCTGGGTTCAATTCCAATCAAGGGCACATGCCTCGGTTACAGGCTCGATCCCTGGGCCTGGTCAGGGCGTGTACAGGAGGCAACCAATTGATGTGTCTCTCACATCGATGTTTCTATGTCTCTCTCCTCCCTTCCACTCTAATAAAAAATAAAAATTAAAAAAAAATGGAAAGATATCCTCAGATAAGGATTAACAAGAAAAAGAAGAAATGTAAAGCACAGTGTGCGGGTTAAAGTGCTTAGGTCTTGGGTACGAACGACAGAGGTTTGGGTCTGGACTCCCCTATGAAACCTTAGGGAAGTCGCCTCAGTCCTCCAAGTCCCTGCTTTCTTGCCTGTGAGACGGGGATACTACTGGTATCCACTGTAGGGCCATCTTGATTTCCAGACCATGAACATAATCCAGGAAGCAATCCAGTCTAAACAAGAGCCAGGCCAGTCCGCAAGTCCCCGCCGCTCTGCTTGGTTCTGGGTAAGAAAGTGAACCATGAGGACAGGACGAGTCAGAACTTTTCCCAAGAAGACCCAACGCTTCCCGAACTGTATGCTCTGGCTTTGGACCCGGGCGGCCCTAGGTTTGAACCTTGGCATCCCCCTTACTCGAGACTGTGGACAAATACTTCCGCCTCACTGAGCCCCGGTGTCTGTGTTTACAAATGAGAACAATAATATGGCAGTGGAAAGCTATTGGGAGCATGAAGCGTGTTGGAAGCACATGTGTCTGCTCAGGCTGCTATAATAAGATACCGCAGCCTGGGTGGTTTAAACCAGAAACTTCTCTCTGTTCTGGATGCTGGACGTCTGAGATTAGGGTGCCAGCAGAGGCATGGTCACGCCCCCATGAGGACGCTCCTCCTGGCTTGCAGACGGCCGCCTTCTCCCTGCACCCTGCATAGCAGGGAGAGAGCACTGCTATTCCATCAGGGCCCCACTCTTAGAACCTCATTTAACCATAATCCCTCCCTTAGAGGCCCACCTCCAAGTACAACCACACCAGGGGGCAGGGCTTCAACATATGAATTCTGAAGGGACACAAACATTCGGTCCATAACACTGACATGTGGTTAATGTGCGAGTGTAGTCAATACATATAGAGATAAAAATAATAAATGTTATTAAAGGTAAAGCATCAGGCAAGAGAATGGCATGCCAGGAGCACACAGCATGTTGGCTGCAAAGGTGAAACCTGAACCAGGTCCCCAGGCGAGTCCCGTGGACTTATGCCCCTGAGCTACTCCCCACTGTATCACAGAAGCTCAACCCACAGACGGGAAGTATTGAAACAGCAGAAAACCAGGGCCCAACTCCTGAATTTGGTGACACCAGGGGACTCCAGGCAACCTCAGCTCAAGGCCTGGCTCTCTTGCTCCTTCTCCCACCAGATGAGCCCCCAGCCATGCTGAGACTCCTTCCCGGCCTGGAGGAAGGCCCCCAACCCCGGCCCGCACCAGGAGGGGAGGTGGGCCGCACTGCACGGCTGTGGCTGTGTCTGTGTGTATGTGAGCAGGCTGTGTGTCGGACCCAACACTGGTTATAAACTGCCTCTTACCAGGGCCTTTGCAGCAGACTCCCGCATTTCCCAGAATAATCTCGCTCATTACGATGCCGGCAGACTTTTCAAGCCAGCTCATTTTTCTTCCCTTTGTCTCAAATTCCAATACCCTGCCCTTTTCATGAGATTTCCAAGAGCGCAGTTCACAGCGCCCATTTTGTGGGGAGAGAGGGGGGGTACAAATGTCCCCAGAGGGTGAGCTGTATCTCGGCCTTAGTTTAAAAAAAGAAGAAATAAAAAAAGATGAAGGAAAGAGCTTTGTCTGCTAAATCTCCCCATTTTGGAATCAAATGTTATTTAAAATTCAGGACAAATTCTCAGCTCTTTTGGTGACAAATTCCCCAGCAGCACAGAGGAGGCGAGAGGGAGAGGAGAGTGGCAATGTGTGAGGTGCCTGAGTGTTCCTCATTAACGGGCCATTAAGTGAACACCTACTGTGTGCAGGATCCTGAGCTAGGTGCCAGCGATACCATGGCAAACAAAGCGGATACTGTGTCTCCCCTGGAACCTCAAGTCTAGTGAAGAAGACAGACATGACCAAATAACCACCCACGTTTACAAATGTAACCGGAAGCACGTGCTTCAGAGGAAAAGTGGGTGGTGCTAGGAAAGCATGTAATTAGGACCTGACCCAGTCGAGGGTCAGGGGACACTTTGCCAAGATGTGACATTAACTCGGGAACCAGAAGGATGACGAATAGCAGGTCAGCCAGGTGAGGAGGGGAGAGAAGGAATAGAATGACAAAGCCTTGGGCCTAGAACAGTGGTCGGCAAACTGGCCCCTTGAGTGTGGCTCTTCCACAAAATACCACGTGCAGGCGCGCGCGTACAGTGCGATTGAAACTTCGTGGCCCATGCCACGGGGCCAACGAGCCGCGTGTGGCTTACGAGCCGCGGTTTGCCGACCACTGGCCTAGAGGAAGCACCATTGTTCCTGGATCCCCAGAGAGTGAGGGGAAGGGGGGTGAGCCTGGTGATGCAGGCAGGGTGAGCTCACACAGGGTCTTGCAGCAACACAAGGCTCTGGGTCTTTACCTTCAGAACAAGGAGCAGCTAATGAGGGGTTTTGAGGGGAATAGTAACATGTAAGGTTTATGGTTTGCAAAAGCTACCCTGGACCAAAGCAGGGAGGAATGCAGAAGGCAGACAAGAGAAGATGAGACATTGGGCCCCAGTGGAGGTGGTGGCGACAGAAGAGAGAAGTGACAGATTCTAGGGCAGGGGTGGGCAAACTTTTTGACTCGAGGGCCACAATGGGTTCTTAAACTGGGCCGGAGGGCCGGAACAAAAGCATGGATGGAGTGTTTGTGTGAACTAACACATGTTAACACTGCTGCTGGTGAAGGAGCGGAGGGGAGAGCAAGAGAACCCTCCGCTCTTTCGGCTCCGCGGGCTGGATAGAACAGCCGAATGGGCTGGATCTGGCCCGCGGGCCGTAGTTTGCCCACAGCTGTTCTAGGCCATATCCTTGATGACATCACAAGTACAATTGCAGAAATGACACAAATTCTTCCCCTCCCTGTATCCCCTGCCACAGGGATGCTGGGCTTGGCCAAGCAACTTTTTTGGTCAGTGGAACAGTAGCAAACATGATGCGAACAGAGACTGAACAGCATCTGCACACTGGGAACTGCTCTTTCTTGTAGCTTTTGGGACCATGTGATCACCAGCCTTGCCTGCTGGAGGATGAGACACATATGAAGCAGTCACGCCACATCCCTAGCCAACATCCTGCAAACTGCCAGGCATGTGTGATACCATCCTGGGCCATTCAGCTGCCGGCCAACAGGCCAGCCCATCACAGATGCATAAACAAGCCCAGCAGAGGCCAGCGGAACGGGCCCACGCCAAAACTGCCCAGCCAACCCAGAGAATCGCCAGCCAAGTAAATAGTTGTCATTTTAAGTCATTAAATTTTGGAGGTGGTTTGGCTAATTGATATATGAAGATTTATGTCTGTTTTTCTCTCACCAGACCATAAGTTAATGGGGGTAGGACTTCCTCTGTTCTGTTTAACAACATTACACTCCCAGGCAAGTAGTAGACACCCCATGAGTGTGCACTGAATCGGTGAATGGATAAATGAAGGAATGACTGGTATCTATTTGGTTTCCCTGGGGAAGGACGTTCTGCCCCAGCCCCCAGCTCTCCCTGCCCTTCCCGTCAGCAGCTGAGATGAGATGCAGACACTTCTAGGTGGAAATCAAATGCATGGTCAACCTTTACAACTAGTGATCACCACGCGCTAGGCTGGCAGAGCATTGAACACTGAGGACAAGGGGGAAGGCAGATTCACTCTCTACCTCAAGTGTATCCCCTGTCTGGTCAGTGAGGTGGACACAGTTCAATGCAACAGCCTCTCCTGCTCACTGTGCGCTTACCATGCTCCAGGCACTTTACAGTGTTTCCTTTCATCCTCATAACAACCACAGAAGGAGGGCATGCATATGGATGAGGAAACTGAGGCACAGTGCAGTTAAAGGACTTGCCGAATGGGTTGGAGCCAGATGCAAACCCGGCTTAACCACACTTTGCTGGATAATAGTTGTGCAACAGAGCTGTGCAGAGGCCGGGAGGCAGGAGCAGCGTGTGTCAGAAAGGTTTTGCAGGCACGTTAATTCTAGAAGGGAGAACAAACCAGGGATGACATTGCAGGCTGAGAGGAGAGGGAACTGAGGCAGAGGAGTGGAAGTGTGTGGCCTGCCTGGGGAACTACAAGCAGCAGGAGTGGCCAGAAAGGTGAGGGTGTGAGGGGTAGCGAAGAGGCCAGCCCGGAAAGCTGACGGGAGCCAGTGCAGGCTGCAAGGCGAGGCCACCATCTCCGCTGAGGCCACCTCTCAGCCATCTGATAGAGCAGTGTTGCTCCAAATGAAGTTGGGACCTGGCTTCTGATCCAGCTTTGATGCCCTGCTGCATGGTTTGGGGAAGTCAGATCCCTTGCCCACTCTGGGCCTCAGTTTTCCCCTCCATAAACTGAAAGTGTAAGGCAAGATCAAAGGAATGTCTGTATACTGAGTACGTACCGTGCACCAGGAAAAAGTTACATCATAGATTCAGTGTGAGGACTGAATAGGTTCATGCATAGAAAGTGACCGGCACAGAGCCTGGTGCATAGTAAGTGCTCAATGGCACTAGTTGTGACTATTATTGGTGTCACTCCAGCTGACTGTCAGAGTCACCCTAGGGGTGACAGTCAACAGTAATGGCTCCAGGAAAATAATGCCTGGATGAAATCTCAGCTCCGCCACTTGCTTGCTGTGAGGCTTTCAGCAAGTTACTTAACCACTCTGGGCCTCCATTTCCTTGTCTATAAACTGGGGACCCTAATGGCATCTATCTCATTGGGTTGATGTAAGAATTAAGGGAGATAATTTTTATAAAATGTTTAACACCTAGAACTAAGCTCCTACTAATAAATGTCACGTATTGATGACACCCCATTTTGCAGACAACATAGTCGAGGCTCAGAGAGGAGAAGAAACTTGCTCCGGGGAACACATCTAACGGGTGCGGCTGGGATTTAACCTGGGAGGACTCTATTCTGTACCCAATGCTCCTAACTGGTGCTCCAGGTACCACTGACACTCCTCCCAACAACTGGAATCCTGCTCAGAGCATCACCGCTTCTGACCAAAGGCTTTGTAAAACTCCAGAATAAATAATGGCTCCTCCGGAAACACTTTTAAATCCCCAGGGAGGCCAGAATTAATGTCTGTTCCCCATGTAAGGCATACCGCATTTCCCAGCTGGTTTTATGAGGGGAAGCTCTAAACTTCTATGATTCAAAGGTGGTAAATGGTAACAACGAGGTATTAAACTTTGTGGGGGAGTGACTGCCTCAAATCCCCTCTGGAATGAGGCAAGGTGTAAATAAAGCAATACCTCAGGAAGGGTGCAGAGGGGAGCTCTGACCTGGAGGGAGAGCACTGGTCCCCTGATCCCATCGCCAACCTTCTGTGTGACCCAATCCTCCCTGCACCCCCATTAACTAACAGTCCTGTGACCCATCATTTATGACCCACACTGGGACACTTTTGAGAGTGAAGGGGCATGCCATTAATTCCCCCAGGAGCACAGGGGTAAGCTTTGTTCTAAGAACCCTGACACATACCTACCACCAAATGCTGAGACTGCACCATCATTTCTAAGGGTCTTTCCCACTGTGATGTCTTATGACAAAATCTGTTATTGAGAACTGGTCCTGTCCAGGTACTGGAGATGCACGGAGCGCTGGGCCCTCACGGAAGGGCCTACTCAACAGAATGCAATGGGTCAGGGAGAGAGCCTGGCTGCATCTGTTGGGGGGCGGGGGGAACCAGAAGAACCGTGATAAATGACACTGTATGGTGGCTCCCTGAATCTCCAAGGTGCTCTCCTGAGCTGATCATGAGACACACCTGCCATCTCTCCCCACCCATCAGGCAAACAAAACAGCACTGCTTAGTAGGAGCTTAGTTCTAGGTGTTAAACATTTTATAAAAATTACCTCCCTTAATTCTTACATCAACCCAATGAGATAGATGCCATTAGGGTCCCCAGTTTATAGACAAGGAAATGGAGGCCCAGAGTGGTTAAGTAACTTGCTGAAAGCCTCACAGCCAGCAAGGTAAACGGCCTGCAGCAGAACAGGACTCGCTCGCTGCCTTGCCCTTGCACTGTCCTGGGTCTGGAGTGCCCTGGCATAGCCAACCTCATCATCCTTGATGCCCTGGATCTCCCAGATGTCCCGTGGCCCACTGGTCTATCAGACATGACGTGGGTCCTGATCCGAAATCACCCAGATTGGCAGACTGCACAGGCAAAGGAGGTGGGATGACTCGGCTTGGTTCTCGGGGTCTGGTGGCAGGAAAAATTCTGGGAAGATCTATTTCCAAAGATTGGTTTGACTTGAATGTGAGCTGCTCACTGAGAAGTCAACGGTTCTCCCTGGTGACTCTAGTTATCAGAACAGCGGGAGCCTGGTCACCCTGGAGGTCTCTTCTTGAGAGTTCTCCTCCTTGGCTCCAGGACAGAAGCCCCTCCTACTGGGCAGAAGAAGGGAGAGCTCCCAACCAGAAACACTTCATCTCTTGCTAGGCTCCCGCGCTGCAAGGTGATGGAATCATTCTTTAACACGGCCGCCTTTCTACCCACATCAGAGATGACGGAAGGCAGTGGGAAATACTCCTGTGAGAAATGTAGGTTTTCAGTCAAGCAAACAGAAATCTGAAGGGTGATTTGATTAGAGTAGCGGCTTGGCTAGCGAAAGGAGCAATGAATTCCCAGACTCCGTGAGGCGCTAACCTCTCCGAGTCGCTCTCTCCTAATCCATCTCACTACTACTAGATGGCTCAACGGGATAATGGGCTCCTAGTGCTCAGAAACTCCAAAGCGCTGGTTCACATGTAAATGATGATCTCTTTTAGGATGTGAAGTGTTTTTAAAGAGAAGGTTGCTGCTGATCAATTACTCTCTTCGCTCATACAGGATTGACAAGGCTCCTAAATTCCACATTCTGCATACCTGGATGGTTTTAGATCTCATTCCTTTACAGTCTGGAACAATCCTACAATGATGCTGCCTCCCTCAAAAAGGGGGTGCCGAAGGCTCAAATCTCCACTGGGGGTCCAAGGTGGGAGAGGTGGAGTATGGGAGTAGGAGTCAAGATCATTACATAAACTGGGGCTCAGAGCACAGAGCTGCCTTTCATCAATGCTGGTGGCATGGAGAAACTGGGGGTGGGGAAGAGGGGTAGTTTGTTTTCTCTTTTACTCACTTTCCTTAACTGAAAAGGAAGTGATGGTTAACTCTTCTGGCTTGTTCCTTAAGGACAGAATCTGCATCTAATTCATCTCTTTATATGGTCAGCAAATATTTGATCAGTAAATATTTTAACTACACACAATTATAAGCATTATGAAGAATTTCCAAATATATCCAAGTCCCTCAAGACATGCCTAATTTCTAATGGGAGTCCGTCCCGACCTCACACCCTGCAAGTGAGGCCATCCTCATGTTTTTTCCTGAATCCGACACTGACCAGCAGAGAGTGTGTAGGGCTACCTCTCCTTCTTCCACTCCCCTCCCCAGGTGCCCAGTGGGTGCCACAGCACCTCCAGCAACACAAGAAGAAAGGCTGTAAATTGTCTGGGTGGGGATGGTCTGCGAAGTTGTCATGAGTGGCATCGGCTTGCAGGAGAAGTTATTTCTCCCAGCAGAGGTCAGATTAATCCTGCTCTCCTCTTGCTCTTCCGCCATGGGCTGAGCATCCTTGGACAAGTGGCTTTGCCTCTCTGAACCTAGCTCTCTCTACAGTAAAATAGGGATCCTAATTCCTGTCCCAAAGGGCTGGTGGCTGTGAGGAATAGTTAAGATGATGCATGAGAGCGGCCTAGCTTCATGCCTGGAACATTTTAAAGGCACAATATAGAGTAGTTGCTATTAATTTCTTCATCAGCAGCTGATGAGAGGGTGGATAGGGATTAGGTAAGATCATGTATGGTAAGTACTTCACATCATGTCTGGGATCTAACGAGGGCTCTAGAAGCATTGGCTTTTATTAGCGAAGATGAAGGCATGTACGTTACAAAAATAGTAACAACGTACAGTAGAACTGAATTAAGCAGAAGAATACAAGTTCTCAGCTCTATCAAAGGAGAAAGAGGCAGCTGCTTCCGGTTGAACAAACAGGGTCAGTTTTGCTCCAAATACTCTGATAAGGATCGCTCAGAGGTCTCATTAAATACAAGCTCATTAGCCATAGCCCATGTCTGATCTGCAGGTCAGGGACTGGGAAATGAGCTGGGAAGGCTGTGTGTTCAACAAGCATCCCAGGATTTGCACCATGGAAAACTCTGGAAAGGCTCTAGAGCATCGGTTCTCAACCTGTGGGTCGCGACCCCTTTGGGGTCGAACGACCCTTTCACAGGGGTCGCCTAAGACCATCGGAAAACACATATATATAATTACATATTGTTTTTGTGATTAATCACTATGCTTTAATTACGTTCAATTTGTAACAATGAAAATACATCCTGCATATCAGATATTTACATTACAATTCATAACAGTAGCAAAATTACAGTTATGAAGTAGCAATGAAAACAATTTTATGGTTGGGGGTCACAACATGAGGAACTGTATTAAAGGGTCGTGGCATTAGGAAGGTTGAGAACCACTGCTCTAGAGTGAGTGACATCCAAGCTCGGGCTTGTCAGCAAGGTGACGAGAGTCATAGTCAAACCCGGCTTTGTTTGAGGGCTGGGCACTGTGCTCACACTTCACACCCATCATCCTAAACAGTCCCCTGAGACAGACAGGCACCACTAGATGCACTGTGCAGATGAGGACACCAAGATTCAGGAAACTGAACGGACTTGCTCAAGGTCATAAACTGGAAAGTGCCAGAGCCCGATTCAAACCCAATCCTGTGGAATTAAACATCTGTGAGCTTTTTACTAAGACACACTCTCTAGGTGTCTCTCTGTGTGATAAAGGGTCATTCCGGTCATTCCAGCCTGAGTGAAGGCCTGGAGGGGAAAGGCTGATGATGATGTCAAAGAAATGGCAATGAGAGTAGTGGAACAGTGTCGCAAGCTGGAGCAGAGAGGACGTGAAGGGCAGTTATGGAGAGAGGTAGAAAAGGGAGGACGGCCCGTATTGGTTGAGGTTCAGATTAAACTGATATTATAAAGAGCTTAAATAAGATCTGAGTGATCTCCTTCTTATGAGTGATCCATGGTGAGTGTTCCCAGGGCCTCAAGGGCAAGGTAAGGGGAGCTCTGATGCCCCTAGTCCCCAGTGGCCTACGCCACTGGGTCACTCAGCATGGGGCATCCATCCCTGGTCTAAGATAGCTGCCCCAGGTGCTGCCATTGCCGAGCCAGAAGAAAATGGAGCTATAGAGCCCAAGGAAGACAGCTTTGTCCTTTAGGAAATGGCCTGGCATTTATTAGAAATGGGAATGGCACTCACCTTACTGCCACTCACCCTCCAGTGGCCTGAACTAGTCACATGGCCACATCTCGCTACAAGGTTAAATGGGAAATACATAGTGTCTAGCTGGGCAGCCATGTGCTCAGCTGAACTTGGCAAGTTGGAAGAAATTATGAAAAAGGAAAGGGTGCTGAGTGGGTTCTAGGGATCTGTTACAAGGCCATGTTGGACTGTGATGTGTCAAAAGCAGTTACATAGGGCTTTGTCTCTGCCTTTCACTTTCTAGGTGTCTTATTTGTATTAACTCAGTTACTCCTCACTACCAACGTGAATGCTAGGGCTGAAGGCTTGCTCAAAGAATAATGCCTTTGATTGGTATAGGAATATTGGTGGGGGGTTGAATAAGAGGGTTGGGATGGGCTGTCAAGGGGCACCTGGGAGCAGAGGCAATGAAACAGTCCTGACCTCAGCTTGGAAGGTTTTGTAAGCCCAGCCCTATGGCTCCTTCATTCCGAGGCCTTCAACCACATACCTCTCTGTTTCTCTGTAAAGTGAGGCGGCTGGAATTGGTGGTTTCTGAGGTACCCCACCCTTTACACTTCCTCCATCATTACCAGGGGCCTCCTGAGAACCCAGAGCTACAGAGGACGCTGAGAGGGAGAAGGTAGAGAGGTGGAGAGACACCATGCATTCCCACAGGACAGCCACCCTGAGAAAGGTCTATCCCCACAGACTGGCAGATGCCATTCTCTAAGACTCAGTCTCTGAAGTGTTGGTGAGCACGGCCCCTGTTCTGGCAAGTAGGAGCCTGGGAGTCATCCTCACTGTCTCCCTCTCCCTCAGCACCACCTGGGTCTCTCCCAACACTGCCAATGCTATGCTGAATCCATCTCCTCCTTTCTAAGGCTGCCTTATGGCTCCACATGGAGCCATAACCATCTATCCCTCACCTGGTCTACTGCAGTCACTTCCCGACTAATCTTCACCTTCCCTGCCTGCCCTGCTCCGATCCATTCTCAGCAGCAAAGGAGATCTTGGTATAAAGCAAATATAAGTTGGCCATTCTGCTGGTTACAACTCCCCAAATGTGTCCCATTGCTCTCATGGAGAAAACCAAAACCCTCCCTGTCTGACAAGCTCCTGCTTGGTCTAGCCCACCCTGTGTCTCCAGCCCGTCTAACACAGATGGTTAGCTCTAGCACAGGCCCCAACTGTCCTGGCCCACTCCATGGGTGGATGACGCTCCCTTGTGCTTCAGGAAGCCTTTTATAAATGTTGTTCGTTCTCTCTGGATCCTCCATCTCTTCATCTACCCACCTTCATGTCTCAGCTCAATTGTTTCTTCAAGTAAATCTTCCCCAAACCCGACCCCCAGTCTACATCAGCCCCTCCTCTCTCAAATTCTATCAATTTACATATTTATTTGTGTGACTATATGATCACTGTCTGTTGCACACTAAACATTCTAAGCTCCAAAAGTGTAGGGACCTTGTTTATCTTACTCACCATCACCTTTCCAGGGAACAGAAGTGGAATAAAAATATTTATGCGTGAGAGAACATCATTCCCCATCATCTAGAGCAGTGGTTCTCAACCTGTGGGTCGAGACCCCTTTGGCAGTCGAACGACCCTTTCACAGGGGTCGCCTAAGACCATCCTGCATATCAGATATTTACATGATGATTCATAACAGTAACATTACAGTTATGAAGTAGCAACGAAAATAATTTTATGGTTGGGTCACCACAACATGAGGAACTGTATTAAAGGGTCGTGGCATTAGGAAGGTTGAGGACCACTGATCTAGAAGTGCTGGATTCAGGTTTGTATAAATGTGAAATGCCGCCGAAGTCTTAGACTCCCTCTTCTCGGAGCACAGGAGCATCTAAACAAAGCAAGACCCCAGGAGAGCCCAAGAAATGCTTTAGCACTTCTAAGTAGGTTACTCAAAGGCAATACTATTCACAATCCAGTCTAATGCAGGTCACATACTAAACTTTTCTCTTTCTCTTCTCTTTCCTATGATATTGATCTCTCCTAACTTGAAAGAAACCATTTATTTGATTAAACCATCTCTCTGGCTACAACCCTCATTCCTGAACTCTTGAGTGCTCTCAAAGGGCGGGGGAAAGTGTGGTGTCTGCTTTGGAGCAAAGCCTATGAGGCTGAACCACACTGAGATGCCAATATTGAATTGTTTTTTAGCTATATTTGTGTGCGTGCGCGCGCACACACACACACACACACACTTGTACATATACATATATAAACACACATGACCTGAGGGTGCTGCCCACATATTCCTGCCAAATCACATTACTTCTCTGAACACCACGATAGATGACTAAGAAAACAGCACATTTTCTGCCAAAGGTATACTTAAATAAGATCTACTGTGATCAAAGAAAGAAATCTAAGTTTCTAAATCTTTGGACTACACAGTAATTTAAACACAAGGCGTGTTATGACAAAATATAACATGATACATCAGCGTTGGTGGAAGGATTTTGTAAATGAAAGAGGAGCTTGTAATTCAGAGGAAGCAAGAGAATGGAAATCAAAGCTCTCTGCTTGGAGCAAGTAGGAAAGGCTTCTGGAACTGTGGCTAAATGGGAACCGACAGCACATGCTCAGGTTGCTGAAAGGCTCCCATGCACCTGAAACAGACCATGTCGCCCGAATACCACCAGAGCTGGTACGTGTGCCCCTCTACTGTTTGGATTTGGGTCCACTGCATCACCCGCAACTAAAAGGAGTCAAGGCCATTCCATTGAGAGCAGTTTGCACTGAATGGTGAGACAGAGGAAGTCAAGGTGGGCTGGAGACCTATTAGTTTCAGGAAATGAGATGGGGTGGTGATCAAGAAGACGAAGATGGCTGGAGGAAGGCTCCCCCAGCGGAGGGACCCAAGGCCCGTGTTGATGATGACGACGACGGCTAACATTTACGTACCAGGTCTTATTCTATGCACTTTTTCACAAATATTAAACTCATTTAGATCATATGGAAACCTCATTGAGTCTGTGTGCTGGGACTAAACCCCAACTTACATGGAAATAAACTGAGACACAGAAAAGTTAAATATATGTTCAATATTACATAGACCAAAGTGCACTTCTATTTCCTCATCTGTAAAAAAGGATTATGGAACCCACTCCAAAGGTTGTTTGGGAAGTAAACTGGGTAATTCAAGTAAATCTCCTGACAGTCCATGATGCATCTCTGAGGGCCTGACATTTAATAAAGATAATAAATAAGCTATAGCCCCTCTTTGTAGGCAAGCCCAGCTAGACTAGTTATGCCATTCAGAAGTTCCTCTGGGAGAAAAAGCAAGTGAGGGGGTCAAACTGAAAATGGCTGCCTTTGTTGGGTTGTCATAGGCCTGTTGATCTTCTCTTAGGAATATGAAGAGGTCAGGTTAACAACTCAAATTTGAATTATATCCTATAGTATGTCTGACTTAACCCTGTGAAGTAGGTTCATACCCATTTTACAGATGAAGAAACCCAGGTTCAGAAATGGAAAACAACATGACCCAGGTGACACAGGATCCTACCAGGTTGGGGAGTCATAATCCAGGTCTCCTGCTACCACAACCAGCACAGTCTCCCCGGCCTCCTGGGGATCCTCGACCTCTCCTCCTCCTACAGCCAGAGGTGGTCAGGTGAACAAGCCCCATCTCAACGGGGCTAAGAGTTGATTTTCTGCCTTTTGTAAGGACTATCACAAGCATTCATCTCCACAAAGGTGAGAGAGGGTCAAATGATACATCAGTTTTCTGTTCATGATTATTTTTAATCTGACAGTTTCTAAGTCATGTTTGTGTATTGGTTCGGAGCAGGGGTCTAAGAGTTCATCTTAAAAAGTAATTGTTAGCAGTGGATAAACACACACATAAGAACAGGTCCTGTGTGATGTTTGCCTCTTAGGGAAGTGTATCCCTAGGAGGCATGTGTGCATATGTGTGTGTTGTGCCTGTGTTTATATCTGTGTTAGCTGGGCCTGCATGTATATGCATGCATCTCTAAGTGTTATGTGTGCTTCTGTGTGTCTGTATTTGTGTATTGTGGTTATCTATGCTGATGGCATGTGAATAGGCCTTGTCTATAGGAGTGAGTTGTATGCATACATATATTGTGAGTGATATAAATGTGTGGCCATCTAGCACATGAGCCGGTTGTGTTAGGTGTATTCTATATGCCTTTGCTATACTGGTGAATATCACAGTTGAAGGCTGTGTGTTAAACATGGACATGTGGTATGTCTAGGGAGGATGTGCTCCACATAAGTGTGTGCGTGTATGTGTGTATGTGTGCATGCACCTATATGGGCGGCCTGTGTCCTGTGGGTTAAGATATGATGTCTGGGTGTGGTCAGTGTCCACTCGTAGGCTGTGTTCTGTGTCCACGTTCAGTGTGAGTGTTCATGTTGCATCTCTGAGTGTCTGGATTATGTGTGCACACGTACACACACGTGCATATGCCAGGTGTGACTTCCTCACCAGGCTTCTCTGTCTCCAGTGAGTCACGCTCCTCCTCACTCCTCTCTCAGCCCCCGCTCCCCCAATCTCTGTGCTGGAGTCTGGCACTGGTAGTCATTAGCTGGTCAGACATTTTTATCTCCTCAAAATATCCTATCGCTCATACTCAGCTCAGTAATCACAGGAATGGGCCTTGGAGACATCGTTTATGCTGCATCCTCCACAGACCAGGAGAACTCCATGTCCCTCTTACCCATTAGTCACTGAAACTAAAGCTCACAAGCCAAACAGCTGCTGTCTCGGCCAGTTAACTCTTTCTGAGCCAGTGTGAGGTCTCCTTCAGCGAGGCTGTAAGTCCTGCACAGGCCCAGCTCCCGACTGCTATAAGCAAGATGGGGAGGCCCCACCAATTCCTCAGATGGAGTGTGATTGGCATTTGCAGGCAGGGGTGCGGGCACCATGTGCTAGTGAATAAGACTTCTGCACCGTGCAGGATGTTTAGCCAGCCCAGCCCCTCCCACTTTATTCCTGATGCCTGTAGTGTCCCCAGTCATTATAACTGAAAATGACCGCATGTCCAAGTTTCCCTGGAGGAACTTGCAAACCACTGGGTAAAATTTAATAAAAATTAAAAAAAAAAAACTATGAAAGTGCGAAATCATTAGGTTAGAAGGGACTTACAGCTTTTCATCATTATTCTTGTAGAACACTCTGACATATTTAATTTATTCATGATCCATTCGTTCATCTAGTTATTCTTCCAACAAATGTTTATGAAGCACTTACTCTGTGCCTGTCGCTTTTCTAAGCATTGGGATGCAAGGGGGAAGCAAGACCCCTGTTCTCAAGAACTTTATATTCTAGGAGGGAAGACAGCAAACTTATAAACAGACAAACAAGAAAACGTGGGGTAGCAATAAGACCCTTGATAGCAGTGACACAGGATCATCTAACGGTGGGAAGAAGTGGGGCTCTTTAGATGGAAGGAGGGAGGGCAGGGAAGACTGTCTGAGAGGAAATACTTAAGCCGAGGCATAAAGAACAAAAGAATCCATACATGGAGGCCTCATTACACAGCCATGAATGATTAAATAGCGGGCCACTGGTTTAATCTCCAGCCCCTCTCTGGAGGTCAGGGGGTGGAACTGAAAGTTCCAACCCACTATCACATGGTGAGGTCCCCTGGCAATCAGCCCCCATCCTCAAGAGCTTTCCAAAAGTCACCTCTTTAACATAACAAAAGACACCTCTGTGCTCTAATCACTTAAGAAATTTCAAGGGTTTTAGGAGCTCAGTGCCAGAAACTGGGAGGAAGACCAAAAACAATAGATCCTCCAATAACACTGTATCTTGCCCACATTGGTTAGTTACAGTGTTGATGAGATACCTGGGAACTTAAATCTTATTTATACCAGTGAGTCTATGGTGAAACTGGTTTCATTATACCTCCTTTCTCTTAAAATCATAGAACCTCTGACAACATGAGGACTTTATGTATTTCATATTATAAATCCCAGTGTCACAAAAGGGATGCAGAAGAAGTAGGTCACCTTAATTATATTTAACAAAAGAAAACAGTTCTTACTATGTACCAAGCACTAGGCTGAATGCTGCATACACAGTACCCTACCCAACAACATTCTGAAGGAGTAAGTAGTATTATTCTGATCTTGCAGGAGATGAAATTAAGGTCTTGGAGAGATTGGGTCCCTCATCCAACCTCACAGCCAGGAGCCCAATTTCAAATCCAAGCAGTCTGACCCCTGAATCTGCGTGCTCAATCAAATCATGAGTTCTGCTGCCCAAGGCCCTGGAACTTCTTTGGATTCTGAGTCACCATCTAGTTTTGGCCTCTGTGAGTTCTAGACTTTTCTATCCTTGGATCCCCTAACATGGGGTGTCCCTTCCCCTCACTGCACCACACTCACCCCGGCAGTAGACCTCTCTCTGAGTTAGCTTGAGGGAGTTTCTGTTTCTTGCCCCTACACTGTTAACCAGGAAAATGGCCTAGTGGAGGCCAGACGAGAGGGCACCCGACTATGACCCCATCGAAGGGGTCTTTCCACTTGACTGGCAGCTCTCCAGGGGAAGAGAAAGGTCCTTACTTTACTCATCTCTGCAACATTATGTAAGGTTGCTGGGATGAGGACATCGCAGGGGACCGTTAATCTGCCTGCCATACAACTAACTGGGTGGGTAGTTAAACTCACTGTTGGCCCAATAAATATGTGTTGAATTGAATTAATCTCCATTTCCCAAGTCCTTCTAGCCTCCAACTGTCTAATAACTTAAGAATTCCTAAAGTGAGAAGAGACCCGGAGCTCTGTGGCTTTAGGTGAGAGTCTTGACCTCCCTGCACAGAAGCTCCCCCATCTCTGCACTGAGGATTCTGGAATACCTCTGCTGTGCCCATCTCATACTTCTCTGGAGACCAGGCACATAATAAAAATGTGTAAAGCAGCCAAGTGAAGAGAAAAAAGAAAGTGGTGAGATTTGGGGCCAACTGGAGAACAATGCCTTCCTTAAACAGCATCCAAAGGACACCTGTGCCTGCCTAATAAAGTACTGAGCAGGGGCCAAGAACTGGACCCCCTAGTGGTCGGCAAACTCATTGGTCAACAGAGCCAAATATCAACGGTACAACGATTGAAATTTCTTTTGAGAGCCAAATTTTTAAACTTAAACTATGTAGGTACATTGTTATTAACTTAATTAGGGTACTCCTAAGGCTTAGGAAGAGCCACACTCAAGGGGCCAAAGAGCCGCAGTTTGCCGACCACTGCCCCTAGACCCGCTGAGACCCGCTAGTGGTGCTTCTTCTAGCTCTAGCGCCGGCTGGCCTTTGCAGAGCCTCATCCTGCATGCACGTGTTTGTATTCTCCCACCTTCGCAGCAGAAGGGGAGGTATAAGGCTGAGCTGAAGCGCGTATCTAACACGATGCACAAAAGGAGGGGCTGAGGAGAACAGATCAGAACCTCCTCCCAGCACCCCCCCAACCCGCCCCCAGCCAGCAAATGCACTGTTTGGAGGAAGCAGCATCCCAGTGGGGCTGGGTTCAGCGTAGCCAGAGCTGGAAGGAGACCCCGAGCAACCCAGGCCTCATTTATGAAGGGTGTTATTTCACCCCTGCTTCCCCGATAATGTAACTGAGTCACTCAATTGAGCATAAAATAGAAATTTGGCTTACCTGCCTCAGACCTGACTTTACTATTTTCTTTCTGCAAAATACATTTTTCACTATCTTATCTGCTAATAAACAATCCTGGCTCGGCAGCCTTGTGGCAATGGCGCTGAATGCATTTAAGAGACATATTTTTCCTCTCACTCCCTGCTTAAAGTTTTCTGTTTAAAAGCCTGCATTTTCTTTTCCTCCCTTTTGGAAAAAAATATATACCCCATTTGTATGCCGTCTTCCTTTAAAGAACACACATATTTTTCATGAGTTGTTCTGACGGATCCCTTCTCATGTTCCCCTTTGCTCACTTGATCACCAATGACAGCGGGACTTCCACAGCAACGGTGTATCAATGTGATGGATTAAAGGACTAGATAGGGGGAGGTGAAGGCAGCCCCCTTTAAAAGGGGGCAATTTCTGGAGTGGCCAGACCCCAGTTGGCTCTCTCAGATTGTGTGGTAGGCAGGACACACACTAATGAAAAGCCTGCTATGAATGTTTAATGCCTTTTCTCAAATGCAGACTGTCATCGGACGCACCAGACAGTGAAGCTGAAGCCACAGGAGAAAGAAGAGGAAAGGGAACCAACATCTATTGGCACTCTCCTCAGAATGGCCTTTTAAGAGAACAACCCCATTAAGCAAAGAGGAGAAAACAGCCCCATCATTGCAGAGGAGAAAACTGGGGTTCAGTGTAGCTAATGCAAGGCACATCCAGAAGATGGGATTCACTGGCAAGTCTCCAAACACCACTTTGGGAATTAGAATCGCACACATACACGTTTTGTGGCATAGTGTTTGTAGTTGCTAGGCAATTGTTTTATTCAGAGTGTAACAGGAAAAAGCAATGGGGGTAAAAGTCACTCACTCGTCAACTGGCCTCCCTTCTACTAATTCCAACTCCTACTATTTCCTGGTGGAAAATATAGCAAGTTCTAGGCATGGATGTTACATTGGACCAAAGCATTTACCTCCACTGCTTCTGCAGTGTGTATCTGGAATAAAACTCAGCCTGTCCTATCGGATCCCTGCCAACCCTGCCACCTCATTCGCACCCTCAAATGTACCACACAGTTTCCCCTTCAAGGCTTTGCATATATTACTTCCAGGGGTACCTAGAACACTTACTCCTACCCTTTCCTCATAGGTGAACTCCTACCCACCCCTCATGGGTAAACTCAAAGGCTGCCTCCTCAGAGAAGCCTTCATGACTACCACTCCTCAGGTATCCCCCCTATTATTCTCTCCATAACACCTCCCATCCTTCAGCATCATCATAAACGCATACATTTATGCTGGTGGGTTTGCACATTTCATTTCTGTCTCCCCTACCAGTCTGCTAGCTCCAGAGAGTGGGGAATTGTTTCATTTTTATTTCAACACATCATCCCTATGCCTGGTACACTGCCTGGCACTGAATGGACGCCCAGGATGCTAGTATATTTGTTGAAATAAATGAATAAATGTGACTCATGACAACACTGGTGACAGGTATTTGTATCCTAATTTTCTAATAAATAATGAGATCAGTAAGAGTTAACATTTCTTCCATACTTACAGTGTGTCTGATAGGATTCTAAAAGCTTTAAAACTCACTATAATCACCTCAGTTAGTCATTATTCTTAGTTCCATTTTACATATGAGAAAACTGAGGCACAGGGAGCATAGAGTTGAAGCCAGACCACAGGATTTCCTGTTTAGAACTGCCGTTCTCCCTTCCCACCACAAGGCCTCACCTCTGAGCCACCAATGGTGAGAAAGGAATAACCAGGAAAAATGAATCATATAAAAACTGCACTTCACCGGGGTCACTGTTTACACTGAAAGCTGTCTGATAAGAGTTTGCAATCTCCTCTAACATTGGCCAATCTCAGGTCACAGATATTCGGGTGGAAAGACAGGCATGAATATCCGGTTTGGCCCCTTGGGACGGTCCTGGTGGGGAGCGCTCTGAACTGGTCATTTACCTTCCGGCTGCGCTTGCCCCTGGGGGCTCACCTGCCCTCTGCCCCCTGGAGCAGGTCTGTGCCCATGTGAGAACCCCATTTCTCACTCCCAGCCTGGAGAACAGGGCGAGGTCATTGGGGCCTTCTGTTCCTGCAGGGAGCCGGGGAAGATTAATCTGTGGGCAGGGAGATGACGCCCGGCAGTGGGGAGATTTATGAGGGGAGGAATCCAGGCCAACGTCCCTGGCTTTCTCCCCCCTCTCTCTGTCTTAGGACTATCACAGAGCTCTGTGGTGGGAAGAAATTTCCAGAGGTCATCTAATCCAGTCCCCTGCCTCCTAAAGACCTTTAGGCAAAAAAGGACGGCCATCTGATATAACACTTAAATTTTCTACAGCTCTCTCTCCTCCACCTAGTGCAACCCAGATGATGTCCAAGCATTTTAACCTGGCATTTGAGACCCCCAATGGCCCTGTTCCACCTGCCTCAGTTCCTCTTAAACCCAAACACAAACTCTACTGCAGCCAAATTAGTATTTCCCTGAGTCTCCCAACTGTATGTCCCATCTGGAATGACTTCCCCGCTGCTCTGCACCATGAAATTTAAAAGCCTCAGTACAAATTTCCCATCCTCTGTGGGCTTCTCCGCCATCACAGGTCTTCATCACATGAACTCGTATTAATGAGGATGTGTCTTTTATTGACTCAGTGTTTATAATCTTATCACTCCTGGTGGCTTGGGGGCACAGTTAC
Organism: Myotis davidii; assembly: GCF_000327345.1. Classification (NCBI taxonomy): domain Eukaryota; kingdom Metazoa; phylum Chordata; class Mammalia; order Chiroptera; family Vespertilionidae; genus Myotis; species Myotis davidii. The sequence continues at coordinate 820,740 of NW_006298351.1, forward strand.
GACATATTTCTATTTCCTGTGCACCAAATGCACACGTGGTGCCCACCTCCGTGGCCCGATTCCACGAACAACACACACCACTGTACCTTTGCACAATGCTGCTCCTCTAGTCTGTCCTAGCCTGACAAACTCCGTACCCATCAAGGCAGAAGGCAACCAACACTGCGGGGCTGTCATGTGCCAGGTACTGCTAGGCTGGGCTTGGTATACGTGATCTCAATTCATCTTTACCAAACCCCAGGATACAGCCAGTATTATGCGCCTTCCACACATGATAATGCTGAGGCTCAATGATAAGTTCATTTATAAATAACCTGTTCATTCAGTCGGCAGCCATTTCTTTTACATTTACAGTGAAACTCACCTTCAGGATGCCCATTACTCATGATAAATTTTGGAGAGCAAAACCCCTCAAAGGAGAAGACATTCCGGCCTCCAGGAGAGAATTACTTGGGAAAAAGTAACTTCCAAAGAGCCCGTTAAATAACTCGACATGGTCTTTCCCACTAGTTCAATGGTTCTCAGTCCCTCCTTGGCCTCTTCACTTGCAACACACTCAAGGTGGGCCCAATGCTGGAGACAAGTCCAATCCCAGAAGCTCATCCCCATTCAAGAGAGCAAGGAGAGTGGGGTGGGGGCTGTACAGAGCAGTCACATGGAACCCTACTAGATCTGAAACAAAAAATTTCAACTTTTCCTTTTGATTTTTCACCCTGTAACACACTAGTTCTATCTCTCACCCTGATTTGAGCCCCAAAGAAGAGTAGGGGCCGCACCCTGGCTCAGTGACTCTGCTGTCTGTGCGTCTCCTCCTCAGGAAGGCCTGCCCCTGCAGGGAAGCCAGCCGCCGCCACTGGAGGATCCTGTCCCCCTCGCAGGCTCCAGCTCTATCTGCCAGGGGCTCCCAGGCGTGCCTCAGACCTGAGATCTCACCCAGATAATGAAGAAAGAAGCACAACGCTGAGGCCTGCCCCAGTCTTCAGCACATCCTGCTAATGTTCCCTAATGCTCACAGAAACTGCATGTCCCAGACACGGTGGCTCCAGGCGCTCTGGCAGGGGCCCAGCAGGGCTGCTGCAGCCACATTCCCCGCACCTGAGCGTCTAGCTCAATCAAGGGCTGCTCCTGGGAGGGGAGATTTGCGGAGCCTGAAGTTGCCCCATGGACCTCACTGCTCCACAAACATGCAGCCAACATATAGGTACTGGGAAGCTGTCACGTGCTATGTCTGTGCTCAACAAAAAGGCACACGCGGTTCCAATGTTCACAGAACATCCGGCCTGGCAGGGAGATGGCCGTTTCCTTACAGGATGTTAAGAGGAAGGACAAGGAGCTAGGACACCACGGGCCCACAGGAGGCAATCTCCAAAAGGAAGGCACTTTTCTATACACTGGCCCTTGCATTCACCAAGCTCCTACTTTGAGCCCAGCATGAAACTAAGCACTGGAAACCCCCTGATAAGTGACAGGTCGCCCGATAGCTCTTTCACTAACAATGTCCCCTTCTGTATTAGTAGGCTAACGCTGCCATAACAAAATGCCAGATACTGGACCCATGAACCAGGTCACCAGTCAGGGCACAGTCCCAGATTGTGGGCTGGATCCCCAGTAGGTGGCACGCAGGAGGCAGCCAATCCATGTTTCTCTCACTCTATTCCACATTTCTATCTCTCCATTCCTCTTCTTTCTTTTTTGAACTTTTGCTTTTTATTTCCCCCCACCCCCCCGTAACAAACTAGTTCTATCTCTCACCCTAATTTGAACCCCAAAGTGGAGTGGGGGCCTCACCCTGGCACAATGTCTCTGCTGTGTCTCTAAAAAAAATCAGTAAAAACATATATATTTTTTTAAATGCCAGACACTGGGTGGCTTAAACCACAGAAAATTATTTTCTTACAATTCCAGAGGCTGGAAGTTCAAGATTAAGGTGTTAGTTGGTCTGGTGTCTCCTGAGGCCTCTCTCCTTGGCTTGTGGACAACCACCTTCCCACTGTGTTTTCATATGGTCTGTTCTCTGGGTATGAGCACCTGTACTGTCTCAGCCTCTTCTTAGGAGGACACCAGCCAGACTGGATCAGGACATACCCTACTGGCCTCATTTTAACATAATTGCCTAAAGACCCTTTCTCCAAATATAGTAACACGGGCGGTTGGGGCTTCAACATATGAATGGGGGCTGGGGGAGACAGACATAGTTCAGTCTATAGCACCTTCCATGTATAAAGTATGTTTCATATACTTTGAAGCTTAAAAATTTTTTTAACTTCTTTCAACAAGGGGACAGGCAAAGCTAGGTATGAATTCCAGATCTGCCACTTACCTGCTGCCTGACATTGGACACATGCTCTTACAACCCTCAGTTTTACTCATCTGTAAACTGAGATGATAATGTTCACATTCCAAGTGTCTTGGTAAGATTAGAGATTGAGTTATAGAGAGCACTTAAACGGTACTAATGTTGCCTGTGGTATTTATTAATGACAAGAATGGCAGTTTAGGGTAAGACCAGTCTAGGTTTAGACCTACAGAATAACAGCCAGCATTTATGGAGCACAATATGCCCGGCATGATTCTAAGTGGATTCACTCATTTAATTCTTAAAAGAACCCTAGGGCCCTAACCGGTTTGGCTCAGTGGATAGACAGTCAGCCTGCAGACCCAAGGGTCCCAGGTTCAATTCCGGTTAAAGGCATGTACCTTGGTTGCAGGCACATCCCCAGTAGGGAGTGTGCAGAAGGCAGCTAATGGATGTTTCTCTCTCATCGATGTTTCTAACTCTCTATCCCTCTCCCTTCTTCTCTGTAAAAACCAATAAAATATATTTTAAAAAATACTTTAAAAAGAACCCTAGGAAGTAGAAACTATTACTATATCCATTTGTAAAGTGAAGCACAAGTTTAAGTAGATGTCCTCAAGATCTTGCACAGCTAATAAATGGAAGACCTGGGATTTGAACCCAGGCACCCTGGCTCCCACACAGTCAGTCTTATTACAACCAATTCACTAAGGACTTTAGATAATGCACTGATCCTAAACGAAAGCAATACTACCATGGCCTACAGTTGATATAAAAATTTAACTCTAAGATGATAAGACATTCAAGAAAGGTCACTTCCCTTTTTTGCTTGAACTTCACAGTTTTCGTGGATTTTTATTAGGGAGACAATAAAGACAACATTTTTTCAGACAGGGCAGCCAATATAAAGAATTGTGACTCATCTACAAATGAGCTGATGAAATCCCCACCCCAAGTAGAGAACATAGCTTGAGTCCATCCTTTAAAGCCTAGAACATTGATTAAAATGCTTTTATAAAGTAGAAAAAATGGAGCTAATATTAAAAAAATCCTGTTTTATTAATCCCTAAAGGGAGGATTTTATTAATTCCTTTAGAATCCAATAAAAAGTGTGGTTTTTAATCAATGTTGTTTTCCAACTCCTGTCCAAGTGTCAAATCATAGCAAAGTAGCTCCCATTTCTTGAAAAACTTCCAGATAATAGGGGTTGAGTCGGGAGCATGGGGGACAGACGTGGACCCAGACCTCTTAAAGAATCGTGTCGCACAAGACCAACTGTGAAATATTAAGTACTATCAACATGATAGGAAAAAGCGGCGCTTATGATCGAGGTCCTTGTCTATTTTATTCCCATACAAACAGAAACCATTTGTTCCAGAACAGTACCCGGCATACTGTAGGCCCTCAACAAATACTTGTTGAATCCCCACATAAAAGAATAATCACAGAGTGTCTTAGAGACAGGGTAAGAAGTGTGGCTTTTTAAGGCAAAAGTTGGAAGCAGGAGAGTAACATGGTCTGTTTTGTTTTGTTGTAAATCACCTAGAGGTTTACTGTTGGGAGAAAGGATACAGGTGTGTGTGTGGATGGGGGGGCGGGGGGGCAGGTAAAACAAGGATAGCAATTAGGAGGCCATTACACAGTAGGGATGATAACGGCCTGGACTAGGAGGGTCGAGATGGTGCTGGGGAGAAGGTGATGGATTCAGGATATAGTCGGGACCTAGAGTCAATGGACAAGCTCAAGGGCTGGCTGTCAGAGATGAAGGAAAGAGAGGAATCAGTATGAGCTCTCCGCATTTCGCTTGAGCAGCTAGGTAGGTGGTTATGACATGAGTGAGATGGGAGTAATGTAAGACAGACTGGGTTTAGGGAGGGAAGACATCAAGAAGTCTGCTTTAAACATGTAAAGGGTAAGATGTTTTACTAGATATTCAAGTAGAGGTACCAACAGTGGTTGCATGAGTAACTCGTGAGCTCAGAAAGATAAAAGGTTGTCAGCATTCAGATGGGTGGAGCTGTCAATGTTTGGTGGTCCACCAGAAGCCTTTGAATCAAGGCTAAGACGCACTCTTCTACCCAATATTAAATTCATGCCGCAGCCAAACTATAATCATAGGGGGCTTAGAGAGAGACAAAACGGTGAGCATAAATCCAAACACCATGGACACTACGGATCAGTGTTTCTATTTCCTGAGGAAAATCCAGGACTTCCAAAAGGAAGTCCCACCTCATTTGAGGGGATTCCCCAAGCCTCTCTAGCCCTTGCTCACACCCAGTGAGTTCTAGGTGAGAGCTGTTGGTACCCACATATAGTTAAAATCTACCCTGAAAACTATGGGTTTAATCAGATGCATGGCTTCATCGCTTGGGCTTAATGAGGTAAACCAGACCTCCGGTAATATTGCCTGTATAATTGACATGGTTCTCTGGGAAACATTACACTTTATAATGAAAATACTGTATATAATTAGAATCTAATAGGAAGAAAATAGTAATTAGCCAGAATTAACTGAACAGACGCAATCAGGCAAATAAAGGTTATCCTCAGGAGAGGACCCTCCAGAGTTCAAATGCTCGTCCTATAATTGTAGAGGAGCCCCAGTAATTAAGGGTAATTTTTCCCCACATCGGGGTGGGAGGTTTTTTAATTTTTTAATTTTTTGTTTTTTTATTTTTTGCTGAGTTGCACAATGAGTAAGTCTGGCCAAGACATAAAGGGATCTGGAAGGCCGTACATATACACAGACCCATCGGAGACTGGTGAGGGCAAGAGAAAAGTAGGGAACGCCAAGCCTAAAATTCCAGGTGCAAATTCCAGTTCCAGCTGTGTCACTAACCAGCTGTGTGACCCTGAGTGAGTCACTCCCCCTCTCTGATAATAAAGATAATAAAAACAATCATTTGTTGAATGTCTACTTCTTTTGAACTGTTACGCACGTTCCACACATCATCGAATATAATCTTTTTGTTCCTAACCACTGGATGTCTAAACATCCTTCTGTATTTGTTTCATGGCAAAAGCTTTCTCTTCTCCTCCACCAGATTAAACCAGACCAGGGAAAATGAAGGCTCATAACGACCAAAAGGACAACTCTCTCCGCGGTGGTTGTGAGGCTCAACTGAGATGATGCCCCTTTGCAAGCTGAAGAGATACGGAAACCAGCCTTTATGGGCCCCTCCTTTGCACCAAAAATTTTACAAGCGCCTGGGGCTGTCGGACCCCACGACTGGGCTCCCCCCGGCTCTCCGGCACCCACCCAATAGATGGCGGTGACCACCACTTGCATCATTGGGGAGCCAGGTCACGCTCAAAGGCTGCACCCACAAACGGCCCCCTGGAGGCCAGGGCGTCACTCACCGACCGGCTTAGCCCGCGGGACCGTCAGGGTGCAGTTTTGCTGGAAGACAGTCGCCAGGAGAGAAGGTGAACGTGCTGCTGGGCAGGTGGCTGGGGAACACGCTCCACGTGCGTGCGCTGCGTCACGTGGCAGCGGCGTCTCCTGCGTCACGTGGCCCAGGATCTGGCCGGTCCCAGGCTTTTCCTCCGACAGCCGCTCTTGCAGTCGTACCACTACTTGGCCGTAAGGCAATTTCGCCGTAAAAGATAAAATAACGAAAACTCTAAGAGGAACCTTTAAAAAGACATAATGAAACATGAAAAAAAATAATAACAAAATTAAAAATTCTTTACTGCACGAAATGAAAATGCATTGTGTTCGAAGTCTTTTGTTCATAGTATTATACTATTTTTTTAAATTTTATGTTTTGCTTGCTGATTGGTGTGCTCGCTGGGCCTGCAGTTTCTTCCTTAAGAGAAGTCAGTTTCCAACTGAAGAGTCGATCATGAACGCTCTCGAAGACCGGTGCATTAGTAGCTGTCTCATTTGCATTTGCCACAAGCTTGTTAAACTTTGGTTTCCACAGGTGGGAGGGATGACTAGCTCACCCAAGGTTTTGCAAACTGATGTTACCATTCTCTAGCATCGTGTGCAATCTGGCTTTATACACACTCATCATGCACTACTTTGAGATCACTATGTCCACCCCTCATTGTATGGACCACTATGAGGGCTAGCATTTATATAATTTAAAAGTGGGAATAACTTCAAGAGCTTCGTCAATGGAGAAATGAAACCAACCTGACAACTAGCTTAAACATATTGTCTGTCCAATGTATCTTTTACCTCAAAATTGCCTTACAGCCATGAGTTATGCAAAAAAAAAAAAAAGTGTTTGCATGAAAATGCTTGCAGCAAAGATGTTTATGGCAAAACTGCAGGGTGGTCTCTATGTGGGTAGGAATTGGAATGCAACCAAGAACTTTGTTCTCCCCACAGGAGAGGGACATGTTTGGCCCAGGGTCACACATCACAGTGCTGGGCCCTGCAGCACTAGCCAGCTGATTCTCTGAGCAGACTCTGTCAGCATTGGTGAGCAGGCTCAGGGTGGGTAATGGAATAGCAGGAGGCCTTCGGGGAGATTGCAGGATGTGGTAAACCGGGGGAGGTTACTGCATACCATCTGGGAAGAATGAAGACCGATCTGGGAAGACTTCCTGACAGAGGCAGCATGTGCGGAAGGACTGGCAAGGTGGAGATGGAGAGAGAGGTTCTGGGGTAAAACCAGCCTGGGTAAAGGTATAATGGCAAAAAGATACATGAGGTATGTCAGTGGGAAATCACTTGAAGCTCTGCTCTGACAGATCTATAGCAGTGATGGCGAACCTTTAGAGCTCGGCGTGTCAGCATTTTGAAAAACCCTAACTTAACTCTGGTGCCATGTCACATATAGAAATTTTTTGATATTTGAAACCATAGTAAAACAAAGACTTATATTTTTGATATTTATTTTATATATTTAAATTCCATTTAACAAAGAAAAATCAACCAAAAAAATGAGTGCACGTGTCACCTCTGACACGCGTGTTATAGGTTCGCCATCACAGATCTATAGAGAAGCAGAGATTTCTCATCCTCTTCTGGAAGAAGACCTGGGGATGCTCTGTTCTCTGTCCACTCCCACCCTCCTCTCTCTCCATGAGAAAAGGAGTGGGTTTCATTGGTGAGGCTGAAAAATAGCTCCTTTGCCATCCAAAGGGCAAGAAAGAACAGTGCAGTGTCTTCCAGGCACAGATAAAGGTGTCTCTCTTGAGTTCCCTTCACCTGCCTCTGCCCCGGAGTGGTGGTCGCTGGGCACAGGGACTTGCTCCTACAGGTTCGGGCAGGCTTCTGTTTGCTATGCCAGATTGCACATCTGTCCCAGGGTGGGTGGGTTCCATAGTCCAGATTCAGGAAAAGGGTTCAAGTGAAGCTGATACTGGTTTGTATTTTCCACCTGTATCTCTGTGTTTGTCTTTAGTTGAGTCTAACCTGGAGGGGGATAGGAGGCAAGAAGTGGCAGCCCTAGCTCCTCTGCCATGAGCTGCAGGATCAGTTCATGCTTGGTTGCCTAGATCACAGGACAGGTAGATGAGGCTGGGAAGGTGAATTAGTGGCTTAGGAAATGGGGCATGTGAGTTTCAAGTTCTCACACCATTTCAGTGCCCTTCCTCCCATACCAAATATCAAAGCCATCTGAAGTCTGAAATGTGCCTCCCCTTTAGGGAAATGGGGATCCAGTCTTAAGTTGCCTGCCTATTAATGTGTGTTGGCACTTGTACCCAAAGCATGTCCATGTCCTGGCTACTTGCATCCTGTACCCCACACCCCCATCTGCATTATACCATCTCGATACTAAAGATTTGCATGGAGAAAGGTTGAAGAGTGTTTATAAGAGCAACTGGAGGGAGAATGAATGGATGGACATCAGGCTCCATTATGCCATCTATCATCAAAGTGACTGATATGTATAGCATATGTTTATTCTTATTGCATGCAAGGAGTGTTGTGTTTTTTTTTCCTAAGGAGAAGTCAGGGAAACTAGACAAAGGGGTTAAGCATATCCTTTCCATTTTAAGAATTCACCATTAGCAAGAGAGATGAGATTTGTATGAGATAATTATAACACAAGGTGAGAAGAAAGAAGCTGATTAGATTACATGCTATAAAGTGCTGTTGGGTATGCAAAGGAGAGAGGATTCTTTGGCAAGAGAATTTAGAGGACATTTCCTGGAAGAGATGGTCTTGAAGCTGAGGTGGAACTCTAGGATATGAAAATGCAGAGATACAAGGAGGGCCTTCCTGGTGAATGAAGCTTTATAGGCAAGGCCAAGGGGCTGACAAATTCTGAGGCAGACATGGGGAGGAACAGGAAGTCATGAGGGCCACTAGCTCCATGCACGGAAGCATTCTGAAAAATATGCGGAAGCCAAATCTCGGCAGGATTTTGATGTCACAACAAAGTGGGCTTTGCCCTGCGTTTTGAGAAGATATTTCAGCCAGGGGAAACGTGACTTAAGCAAATCTCTATCCCAGTGCAACTGACCACAGCAGCGCCCCCTAGAGGAATGGAGCGGAGAAGAGGAGACTCCTTGGCTGTGTAAGTCTTCCCAGGAGCAGAACTCCCACCTGTGCTGAGTGACTAGCTGAATGATGGGAGCTGACATCAAAGGGTGGTTGTGCAGATCACCAGTGCCTCTGCCCCCTTCCTTTTCTCTGCCAGAAGCGAGACCCAAGGCAGTTGTGATGATCACAGGTGCAGCCCTCTTCTCTGGGCCTCCTATTTCTATTATCAAAGCCACTTAATGCCTAATTACTCAACCAGCCACAAGGCCTTCAGAGAGATTCTTGCCAGAGAGCAATCGGATTTGTCAGACATTTCCAAACAGCACACAACTCTCTTGGAGGTCTCAGAATAGCTATGTCAGTGGCCCTAATGGAACATAATTTCCTGTAAAGGAAAACTAATTTAATATTTTCAGGTATTATGTAACCAAGTGCCCGCAGAGAGAGGGAAGAAACTGCTAACGAGAAACAATCAGAGCGCGGTACCCCTGCGGAATCAGAAAGCCTGCAGGTCTATTTAATGTCGCAAAGGGGGCCCACGGGAGTGGCTGGTTGCAGAGACAGGGGTGGGATGGTGCAATGGTGAAAGCGTGTGGTCTTGGAGCCTTCGCTAGACAGGGTTTCAGTTCCAGGTTTGCTGCTTACTAGCTCGGAGGCCTTAGACAAACTACCTCACATCTCTGAACCATGCTGTCGTTTCATCAGCAGAAAAATGAGAATGATAAAATAATCCTAACTCCTTTGGTTGTTGTGAGGATTAAATAGAAAGGTTTATGGCCTGACTGGTGTTGCTCAGTGGTTGAGTGTCAACCTATGAACCAAGGGATCACAGTTCAATTCCTGGTTAGGGCACATGCTGGGTTTTGGGCTTGATCCCCAGTAGGAGGCATGCAGGAGGCAGTTGGTCAATGATTCTCTCTCATCAGTGATGTTTCTATCTCTATCTCCCTCTCCCTTCCTCTCTGAAATCAATAAAAAATATATTTAAAAAAATTGTTAAAGAAAAGTTTATGGGGAGTGCATAGCATAGTGTCTGGTACTTCAGGAAAAATCACTCCACAAATGGTTACTGTTTTATTACAACTTCTACTATCACTAATCAGAGTCAAGTTAAGTAAAACTTACTTCTCGCTCCCCTTTCTGAAAGAAAGTTTGAAGTCGGGATACCAGCCACCAAAACCTTCTGGGGATTACTGAGCTCGGTTCTAGAGAAAAGGAAATTGGGGTTCAGAGAGGGAAGGTCACCCAGCTGCCAAGCAATAAACCAGGCTTCAATCCACATCGGTAGGACACGCCCATGCATTCTTTCTTCTTCACTATCCCCCCAAGAAACCCAAGGGACTCATTCTTTCATCATTTAATCTCCCTCAATCCCCTAAGCCTTATCTGTTCCGATGAAGGCCAGCTTATTGTGCTCGAGATGGGTTATTGCTTTTCACAATTCTCTCTCTCAAGAACATAAGACTAAATCAATCTTTCCATCTTAATAAGCTGATAATCATTGTGGAATAGTTAATGTGCTCATCGCCATCCTTGATCTTCAGGCTTCAGGCAGAAAAATCATTCCCTGTCCTTCCCTCTCTTAAACTTTATGTCCCGCGTTTGTTGTTCTTCACTCTTCTTGGTTGTGTTTTTTCTATTTAATAGCGCATTTGCTCCTCTCCTTCTGCCGTCGATTCTCTCTCAAGCTGAGTTTTGTCCTTGATGATAGGTGGTCCCTTTCAGCCCATCTGTGACAGTGTTTGCATTTGCTCTTCACTTCACATCCCCATGTTTGCTTTGTAAGTTCTCAGAGGGCAGCTCTCTAATCCGCTCCCCTTCCCAAGTAAGACTTCATTCATTTATGTGTTCACTCGTTCAGTAAATACTGATTGAGCATCAACAGGCCTGGGTCAAAACAGACAGGGTTAGGCTCTCATGGAGTGGGGAAGAGCAACATTAATCAAACAGCTACAGAATAGAGAGTCTCAATCTGTGATGCTGAGCAACATAATAACTGAGGAGGCCTGATCTGTCCATTGGTGGGAGTCACTGGTCAGGTATAGGCACTGAACCAAGCAGGCAGGTTGGAAGGGACTCCCGGCAGAAGGAACAGAGTTGGGGAAGGCTCTTCTCCCAAAACTATCTCCTACCTCCTGTTTAAAGCGCTCTAGAGCAGCGGTTCTCAACCTGTGGGTCGTGACCCCTTTGGGGGTCAAACAACCTTTTCACAGGGGTCGCCTAAGACCATCGGAAAACACATATATAATTACATATTGTTTTTGTGATTAATCACTATGCTTTAATTACGTTCAATTTGTAACAATGAAAGTACATTCTGCATATCAGATATTTACATTATGATTCATAACAGTAGCAACATTACAGTTATGAAGTAGCAATGAAAATAATTTTCTGGTTGGGGGTCAGCACAACATGAGGAACTGTATTAAAGGGTCGCGGCATTAGGAAGGTTGAGAACCACTGCTCTAGAGGAAAAGCATCTACGCTCCATGTTTCAGGTGATGTGTTAATAGCCTCTCAGGTTAGAGATGCTTCCTCTTGCTTTGCAGTGTAACAGCCCTTAGAATCTAAGGCTTAGATTGAGAACTATCTGCATTGGAACCCGGAGGGCCCTTAGGCATCATCTGGGGTAACCTCCTCACTTTGCAAATGGACAACCTGGTGCCCAGAGGAGGGAAAGGCTTGCCTAAGACTAGCAGACTCCAGCCCAATCCCTGACTCCCATTCCAGTGCTCTTTCCCAGCTTCCCAGTTAAATTCCAGTGCCACAGAGTTTCCTTGAAGACAGGGTGGGCATGTAATAATAATTGGCACCTTTTTGTTCATATGTGTCCATATTCCAGGTACTGTTACACATTTGACACTTTTTTGTGTTTTAAGAGTCTTCCCCACCCTGGCCTGTGTGTCTCGGTTAGTTGAGCATCGTCCCAGACACCAAAAGGTTGCCGGTTCCATTCCAGGTCAGGGCACATGTCCAGGTTGCGGATTTGATCCCCAGTTAGGGTGTGTCTGGAGGCAACCGGTTCAAGTTTCTCTCTCACATCGATGTTTCTTTCTCTTTCTCTCTCCCTTACTCTCTCTCTAAAATCAATAAGAAAAAAACATTTTTAAAGAAAGAAGAGTCGTTCCGGTAACCCAGAGGTACAGAGCACTGATACTGGCCTCTTGTTTCTCCCTGTCTCATCTCAGTTGGCTGAGGCCTCTGTTCAGCTGAGGACCCCAGGCCAGAAAACAGAAGGGACTCTGCACACCCAGCCTGACTTCCCCTCCATACCACAGCAGGCAGAACACGGCTGGCCATTTAGTCAGCCTCGGTCTGTGGGCCCCACTGCATACTAATCAGTCACTAGAAATAGCTGCATTAGGGACAAAAACATTTACTGGCAACACTATCTGGCTTCAATCTTTCACCTTCACTGGGTAATGAGATGAGCTAGAACATTAAAACCAACAAACAGCCTTTGGTGTTTACAGCAAATGTTTGCAAGAGCACGGGAGCCAGAGGTGCTCTGGGGAACATCTGGATTTCTGGAAACTGTGTGATTATACAGATGTGTGAGATTCATCAAGCTATAAAAATATCCTGTGATGTATGTCGGGGAAGAAAAACAACCTCCCGAAATGGATTCAGTACAAATGATCCATCATAACAAAGACACCGAAGGAAGGCTGCTAGGACTCCAGGCTCTGGGGAGACCTTCCAAGCCAAGGTGAAGGGGGTGGTTTGGAGAGTGGTCTTTGGTTGAGGAGGGCGGGGCAAGGGTGAGGCCTGAGGATGTCAGGGATCCTACTTCTCTATTGTTTCATGCCTCAGGACATTCTCTATCAGTATCCCATTGCACTACTCGGATGGAGCCCCTCCTTTCCTTCCACACTTTAGGATCTCTACATCGCCCCAAAATATCTCCTACTGGCTTCTGGAATTCTATGTAATATTCCCTGAAGCACTTTCCAGATTCTTCTTCTGCAGGCACCCCCTACAACCAAAATAAGACTCATCCTATTTCCCTAAACATGGAATTTGTCTTGACGCAAATGCTTAGCATCATGCCTGATTATGCCCCTCAAAAATTGTTTTGCTTTTTTCCCTTTGTTTTGCCTTTTTTCCTTGAATGGCTGAGCAAGCAAATACATAAATGAGTTGCCTCTGGGCCTTTGCCTGTGCTCATGCTCGTGCCTGAACTCTCCCTGAGAGTTAGAGCTCAAGCAGGAGTTCCTCTTCTACCTCAAGCATGATTTCAGGCAGTACCTCCCCTGGATAGCTTTTCCCTCCACTCTCTTCCTCAGATCCTCATCATACCTGCTAATTTTAACGTCTCCAAATATTTTGTAAAAACCTCCAGCTTAGCCCATACAGCTCCTTTTTTGTTTTCTTTCAGATGTGTCTGTTTTTCTCACTATTCTATAAGCTTCTCAAAACCGGAGATGCTGACTTGCTCATTTTTGTAGCCCTGATGTCCAGAATACTATTCATTACAACGTAGTGTGGCGGCCTGAGATGAACTCCTTCAAGAATAAGGAACTCTTCATGTGAAGTTCCACGGGCTTGTGATTCTAAAAGGAACTGCATTTATAACCCAATCACACCTTGGAGACGTTGCACCCTCGAGCATAGAGGCAAGGGGAGCTACTTCTCTTCCTTGGGGAACCAGGACTGGATGAAGTGGTCACTGGAACAGTTAAGGGCTAACCTAGTGTGAAAGGTGTGGCGGTGTGCCCACCTGGATATTTAAAGTCTGGCTCTAATGATTTCTTTTAGGGATATGGTTTTGCAACACCAAATAGTAGGGATAGAAAATAGTACCAATAGGAAAAAACATAGACGGGACGAATGGAAAAACAAAGGCATATGTTATCTATGCTATAGCATTACTGAGTTCATCAGCATCCTTATGAGGAGGAATCAGCCATTAAAACCAGGCCTCTGCTCATAGTATGTCTATGTATGTTATACGGGGTTGTACATGTAGCTATTTCGTTTGAAATTCACTGGGCCAGTGTCCAGTTTATTCCACAGTGGGAGCCCAGTCAGTCTTCATAAGCCCTTCTAGAGCCCTTGGCAAGGTCAGAGTTAAAAGAAACCCCTTTGACTAACAACCAGGGCCTCTGCCTCTGAGTCGAAAATATTTTACAGCACAAAAGCGCCGCAGAGGGGAGCAGGTCACCTCCCAGTCCCTTCCATTTCCCACCCCAGCCAGAGTCCCCCTCATTCTACAAATAAGACCCTGTAAGGCCAGCGGAGATAGAAATTGCATCTCAGGAAATTAGGGCCTCCCTACCTGGGAGGCATGGAGAGACTATGGACAGACGAGAGCCTAGAGAAAGAGACAAAACGCCTATGCCAATAAGGAAACGGCTTTAATCTATCAAAGTAATTCTCCTCCTTTCAGGGA